>NW_020327474.1:0-29034 GCF_001858045.2 Oreochromis niloticus | reverse complement strand
TGTTATTTTACACAGTGTTCTGAATGATGAACAATGGTCTACAGCCAATCTTGTGTATTATATATACAAACTTTGTTGTAAGATTCAGATAACTATTTAATAAAAGCTAAATATTTTATACAGGGAGTGCAGAATTATTAGGCAAATGAGTATTTTGTCCACATCATCCTCTTCATGCATGTTGTCTTACTCCAAGCTGTATAGGCTCGAAAGCCTACTACCAATTAAGCATATTAGGTGATGTGCATCTCTGTAATGAGAAGGGTATGGTCTAATGACATCAACACCCTATATCAGGTGTGCATATTATTAGGCAACTTCCTTTCCTTTGGCAAAATGGGTCAAAAGAAGGACTTGACAGGCTCAGAAAAGTCAAAATAGTGAGATATCTTGCAGAGGGATGCAGCAGTCTTAAAATGCAAAGCTTCTGAAGCGTGATCATCGAACAATCAAGCGTTTCATTCAAAATAGTCAACAGGGTCGCAAGAAGCGTGTGGAAAAACCAAGGCGCAAAATAACTGCCCATGAACTGAGAAAAGTCAAGCTTGCAGCTGCTAAGATGCCACTTGCCACCAGTTTGGCCATATTTCAGAGCTGCAACATCACTGGGTGCCCAAAAGCACAAGGTGTGCAATACTCAGAGACATGGCCAAGGTAAGAAAGGCTGAAAGACGACCACCACTGAACAAGACACACAAGCTGAAACGTCAAGACTGGGCCAAGAATATCTCAAGACTGATTTTCTAAGGTTTTATGGACTGATGAAATGAGAGTGAGTCTTGATGGGCCAGATGGATGGGCCCGTGCTGGATTGTAAAGGGCAGAGAGCTCCAGTCCGACTCAGACGCCAGCAAGGTGGAGGTGGAGTACTGGTTTGGGCTGGTATCATCAAAGGTGAGCTTGTGGGGCCTTTTCGGGTTGAGGATGGCGTCAAGCTCAACTCCCAGTCCTACTGCAGTTCTGGAAGACACCTTCTTCAAGCAGTGGTACAGGAAGAAGTCTGCATCCTTCAAGAAAAACATGATTTTCATGCAGGACAATGCTCCATCACACGCGTCCAAGTACTCCACAGCGTGGCTGGCAAGAAAGGGTTTAAAAGAAGAAAAACTAAGACATGGCCTCCTTGTTCACCTGATCTGAACCCCATTGAGAACCTGTGGTCCATCATCAAATGTGAGATTTACAAGGAGGGAAAACAGTACACCTCTCTGAACAGTGTCTGGGAGGCTGTGGTTGCTGCTGCACGCAATGTTGATGGTGAACAGATCAAAACACTGACAGAATCCATGGATGGCAGGCTTTTGAGTGTCCTTGCAAAGAAAGGTGGCTATATTGGTCGCTGATTTGTTTTTGTTTTGTTTTTGAATGTCAGAAATGTATATTTGTGAATGTGGAGATGTTATATTGGTTTCACTGGTAAAAATAAATAATTGAAATGGGTATATATTTGTTTTTGTTAAGTTGCCTAATATATGCACAGTAATAGTCACCTGCACACACAGATATCCCCTAAAATAGCTAAAACTAAACACAAACTAAAAACTACTTCCGAAAACATTCAGCTTTGATATTAATGTGTTTTTTGGTTTATTGAGAACATGGTTGTTGTTCAATAATAAAATTATTCCTCAAAAATACAACTTGCCTAATAATTCTGCACTCCCTGTATGAGAGTAAGAAAGAAAAGTATATCTTGTGTCCACCTTTCTCTGTTAATGCCCTACCTGGCCCCCTGGCAAAAGCTTTGCTAGATCCGCCCCTGCACAGTTACCAGCTGTCAGCTAAATAAAAAAAGGAGCTTGGTGTTTATTTCTCTCAGAAACAGTTCATAACTTCCCTTCAACTCATTCATGTCACCTAAAAAAAAGGTAAACCTGTTTCTCCATCACCAGTTCAGCTCTGATGATTCAGTAAGGTCATCTCCTGGTTTCGACCAGCCGCTTCTACAGCTGTGGCTCCAGCAAACATCAGCTGATACTAGAAATTAAAATCAAATGAATTCTAACAACAGCTGATCAAGCTTAAACGTGCTGCTGTTGTTTAGCGCGATAAACAAACAAGAGAGAAAAGCCGATCATTGATCAGTTTCATGACTGAAGTTTGAACAGGCGAGAGAATGACAGGGGAGGCTGTCATAAAGTTCAACATCAGTAACTTAGCGCGCACACAGCTGTATAGAAACTCCATCGTGCTAGCTACCACGCAGTACGAGTTATTATAACTGATTGTAAAAAGTCAGCACAACGAAATAAACTACACCTAAACTCGGTTTATATCTGACCCAAATAGAGTGCAGGTCATAACTTCTTACCTGAAATTCAGTTCACCTCACGCTCCGACCGGCAGCCGCCTGCTTCTCCTGCCTTCGGTTTCCCTGATCCACGATCTACCACCGGTCGATCGGCGGTCGCCTCGCCGCCTCGTTCCCCGCATGTTCTTTCTGACACACACCGGTGGATAGCTGCCCTCGGTTGTAGCTCCGCGTCAGCGACTACCAAACAACTCAGTTATTTTTTCCACATCGACCAGCATCTGGACAATCCACCGCCTTTCACTGTTTGTACCGTTACTAAAAAAAAAACCCTCATCGGCTCATAAAAACGAAAAATAAGTCCAGCTATGACCCTGAGTCAAAAAGACAGCCAGCTCGGGTTAGCTAGCTACCTGTCTAGCTCTTTGCAGGCACCGAAAACATCAGAGCTAATATGGGATGTCTTGGTAACACGAGCAGATATTTGAAGTTTACATCTGGCCAATCCACCACCTTTCACTGTTTATACCATTACTGAAATGAATAAATAAATAAATCATCGGTCCATATAAACGAAAAATAAGTCCAGCTAAAACACATACTGTCGGCGAGCGACCGGGTGCTGACACGAGTTTCACCCGCCTCAATATAAGCCAAGCCTGGGTGCTTTTTCACGAAGGGTCGCTAGCGGTGCTAGCTAACTATGCTAGCGGCACTAGCTAGCTAGCCGGCTATCAGCAACACATAAGAGAACTGCTGCTAAATAAACTACACCTAAACTCGGTTTATATCTGACCCAAATAGAGTGCAGGTCATAACTTCTTACCTGAAATTCAGTTCACCTCACGCTCCTGCCTTCGCTTTCCCTGATCCACGATTGACCTCCGCGTTAGCAAACACCGGTCGATCGGCGGTCGCGGCATGTCCTTTCTGTCATACACCGGTGGATAGCTGCCCACTGTTGTAGCTCCGCGTTATAGCACCACCAAACAACTCAGTTATTTTTTCCACATCCAGCTGTAACTCCGATTCTGTGCGAGCATTTGCGAGAGACCGGGGAGGTGAAACGACAGAGAGAGTCCCCTCGCTATCCATTTGCAGCCAAGTGCGGCAGCTAGCTAGGTAGCCGGCTAGCTGTCAGGCAGGACCTACGTCGTCAGAGCACTGTCGCTAAATATGGGATGTCTTGATAAAACAAGCAGATATTTGAAGTTTACGCACCTACATTCTCGCCTGAAAATATCTTAAAAGTTTATTTTGTGACCTAGAAACACGAATAAAAGACATATAAAACGAAGTGGTGGCCGCCATTGTTCACTCTGTAGAGGCGTGCTATGAATTGTGGGATATGGAGTTTTCAACACAAGGATAAATCTTTTCGGCTGTACTACTCCCGGTATACCACTAGAGAGAGCCAAGACACCACAAATGAAGTCTGTTTATTTGGCGCCAAAAGATGAATTGGCCTAAATTTGTACTAAAATATTAATATTTAAAAACTATAAAAGTCATAAACACCAAAAGTCACAACATAATAGTCCAGCTCCAGGCGCACAAATGATCTAACATATGTAATCCTAATGTCAAAACTGTTTGGCAGAGGAGCGCGGGAAAATTTTCACTAAAATATTAATATTTAAAAACTATAAAATTCATAAACACCAAAAGTCATAGCACACCATTCCAGATCCGGCCGCACAAAATGAGGTAACATATATGAAGCTTGTCTCAAAACTGCGGGGCGTGATACGTGCCGAAATTTAGGCGGAAGATGGAGAATAATAATAACTAGAAAAATTTGCATTTCCTGCGAAAATGCAGTGTGGATGCTGGAACGCTGAAGCTGTCAGCTGAAACTAGCTGAAAAAGCTGAAAAGTTGCAGAAATTGTAAAAACTTTGCGGAAGCAAAGGAACGTTGCTAAAATGTAGTAACTTAGCAGAACTGCAATATCTTAGAGGAAACATAATACTTGGCAGAAATACAATAGCATAGCAGAACTTAGCAGAAATATTGTAACTTACCAGAAACACGATAACTTCCCCAAAATACAAGAATTTCAGAGAAATAGTATAAGATAACAGAAAGAATATATTTAGCCAAACATTCTTAAACATTACAGAAATACTACTCTATAGCAGAAATGATATATTTAGAAAGAAAATATAATATAGTAGAAATACTATGATTTAGCAGAAATCCTACAATATAGCTCAATAACAATGATTTAGAACAGATACTATGATTGAGCAGAATAGTAATAACTTAAGTGAAAATATTGGAAAGGTAAATGACAAGCTGAATAAAAAGGAACATGGTTATGTTTGCTCAAAACTAATTTTTGTTCACCTGTGAAAAATAAAATAAAATACATTTAGAAATACAAATAAGAACAGCCAACAGTTACACACAAAATTAAATATGGATACACAAATCAACAAATACACACAAAATCAAATATGGATACACAAATGTACAGAGAGAGACACACACACAAGGTCTATGCCAGTCAACCAGTCTGAATATATTATATTTTTATCCAACAATGAGATGCTGCCCTAAAAAGGGCTTTGTGTGTGTCTTTCTCTCTCTCTCTCTCTCTCTCTCTCACACACACACACACACACACACACACACACACACACTCAGGCTGACACACACATGCGCGCACACACACACACATAGCATCAGCAAGTGAACAAGGGCTGTTAACAGCATGTTTCTAGGTCAGTCAAACAGCTGTGAGATTCTCAATTTGAATCCACCAATCAGAGGGGCTGTGTGCTTTTTCCTGCCAAAACTGGTGCACCAAGTGCAGGCTTTTACAGCACAGAGAGAGACAGGATTTTTGCAGTCTATTTGTCATAGTGAGGACTCCCCTCAAACAAACAGCCATAAATTCCTAACCGTAGGGGCTACAACGGTCAATCTTAGACCGTTGTGTTCAGAAGACATGGAGAATCTTGAAATGTTGACCATTTAAAATAAAAATATGAAACATCATAGATATAGGACATAGATGATTGGTTGTCTTAGAAGCCATGATTGCCCAATATGCAAATTTGAATGTGCAAGGCCTAAGATATGATTGGCTGGCTGGGAAGCCATGAAGGCAACAATATGCAAATTTGAATGTGCAAGCCCTCGGATATGATTGGTTGTCTTAGAAGCCATATAAAAAGCAGTAAAACTGTACTATGATTTGGTAGAAAAACTATAATTAATCAAAAATACTATATTTGGCAGAAATACTATGCTGTAGCAGAAACACTATATTTAGCACAAATCTGATGAAATAGAAGAAATAGTATGATTTAGCAGAAATGCTGTATTTAGCACAAATACTGGAAAGCAGCAGAAATGCTATGACTTAGCACAATAGTAATAACCTAAATAGAAAAATTGGAAAAGCAAAATGGACAGCTGAAAAAATGCTGAACATGCTAAGGGTCCCTCAAATGTAATTGTTAAATGAGAAAAAAACCAGCAAAAAAAAGTATAACAGTCACACAACCACATATATGTACACATATGGTAACACACGTGCACAGACAGACACACACAGGATCAAATTCAGTCAACCAGTCTAACTATATTGAATTTAAATCACACAGACACACACACACACACACACACACACACACAAGATCCAATTCAGTCAACCAGTCTAAATATATTGAATTTAAATCTTACAATGAGATCATCCCATAACAAGCCTTTCTCTCTCTCTCTCTCTCTCTCTCTCTCTCTGTCACACACACACACACACACACACACACACACAAGATCCAATTCAGTCAACCAGTCTAAATATATTGATTTTGAATCTTACAATGAGATCATCCCATAAAAAGGCTTTCTCTCTCTCTCTCTCTCTCTCTCTCTGTCACACACACACACACACACACACACACACACACACACACAAGATCCAATTCAGTCAACCAGTCTAAATATATTGATTTTGAATCTTACATTGAGATCATCCCATAAAAAGGCTTTCTCTCTCTCTCTCTCTCTCCCTCTCTGTCACACACACACACACACACACACACACACAAGATCCAATTCAGTCAACCAGTCTAAATATATTGAATTTAAACCTTACAATGAGATCATCCCATAACAAGCCTTTCTCTCTCTCTCTCTCTCTCTCTCTCTCTCTCTGTCACACTCACACACACACACACACACACACTCACACACACTCACACACACACACACACACACACTCACACACACACACACACACACACACACACACACACACAGGGAGAGAGAAGTAAGTTTCTAGCTCAGTCAAGCAGCCTGGGAGCTGCTGAATTTGAATCCACCAATCAGAGAGCCTGTGCACTTTTTCCCGCCAAAACAGGTGCACGCAGCACAGAGAGACACAGGATTTTTGCAGTCTATTTCTCATAATGACGACTCCCTCAAACAAATGACCATAATTTCCTAACCGTAGGGGCTAGAACGGTCATTCTTACACCGTTTGTTCAGAAGAGATGGGGGAATCTTAAAGTGTTTACAATTTATCATTAAAATATGAATTATTAAAGATATTTGACTTCTAATGCACCATAACTGAGTAGAGGCAAGCGAAAACTGCCTTGACTTGCCCTCAAACAACGCTTTCTAACTCTAAATCTATTTGGAGTATCAATATCATTCTTTCACCGTAAGAGACAGCAGGCTTTGGTGAACAATCATGGAAATTTTCAGGTCTCTGTGGAAATCCAAAAAAAAGATATGACGAGAGAAAGAAGTTGTTCATTTCCAGAGTTTGAAATCTGAAGAAATCTGAGCGAAGGACGAATTTACTACCCTCAAACAAGTCTAACTCATTTCAGAACGGTAATAGGTGAGAAAAAAATTCTTGAATTGTGAGCGTCAGGAGTGTCTGAAGATATACTGGGACAAGCCTTATGTCTTAAGTTCGCTTCGTTAAGGAGATATGACGATTCGAATATGCCTCTCATTACAGAAATCAAGCGATGATTTTGAACAAGCTCTCCATTGACTTTCTATGGAGAGTTTTGCGACTTTGTGTTGGTCTGAGGAGATCTGCCAAAATTCTATAAATCTCACAACAATGATGGTGACATTTTCGGAAAGCCAGCAAAAATGCCTACGTTTTGATGTATAATTTGTGGAAGTTGAGTGAAAATTGAGCAAGTAGCAAGAAGTTGTTCGGACATGAAGAGAAGACTGCGAAACCTACAGTGGCACACTGGAAGCCAAGTGCATAGCAACCATAACAACGCATGTATTTTCTGAAAAATCACAATTTTGCAACTCAAAACTTTAAGAGGGATAAAAGTAAAACTGTAACAGATATGAAAAAGCTGAATCATTCATGAATAGCCCAATAATTTGTGAACATTTTAAAGTTTGAATGGTTGTTCTACGTGAAAGTAGGAAAAAGTAGTTAAGTTTCAAAAACAAGCAAGTTTTAGCAGAATTGCGGAAGTTTCCCATTCATTTCAATGGGACAAATTAAAGGAAAAAAGCTTAATATTTTAAAAAGTATAAGAGTTAAAAATACCAAAAGTCATAGCGCACATTAGCAGAAATAGCAGAATAGTTTAAAATTTGAACGGTGAAAATCGGCTGAAAATTGTGGAAGTAGAAAAGTGCCAAAAAAAGTGCAAAAAGTGGCAACTAGAATAATAATAATAAGAAAGTAGAACTAGAAAAATTTGCATTTCCTGCGAAAATGCTGTGTGGATGCCTTAATGGTGAAGCTGTCTGCTCAAAAACTGAAAAAGATGAAAAGTTGCAAAAAGTTGTATGGTAGTGAAAAAAAAATGTTGCCTTGAGCAGGATTTGAACCTGGCCCTCTTAGTCTCAAGGCGGTAACTCATCTCACTGTGCCAAAGTCACTCTCAATTACGCAAACTCATTTTCACAAAGAAGAGGTGGAGAGACTGACAATTTTGCTGAAATGAGCAGAAGCTGCTGAGAATTGTGCTGGTAAGAGGAGAAAAGGCTGAAAATTTTGCAGAAAAGAGGTGAATCAGCAGAATTTCTGCTTAAAAGAGTTTTTCCTGAAAACAGCTGAGATTTGTGCTAATAAGAGGTGAAAAGGCTGAAAATTTTGCAGAAGAGGTGAACAAGCAGAATTTGGGCTGAAAAGAGGTGAAAATTCTGCTGAAAACAGTTCAGTCAGCAGAAGTTCTGCTGAAAAGTGTTCTGCAGAACTCTTTTCAGAATTCTGCTGAAAAGATGTTTTTGCTGAAAATAGCTGAAAAAGCTGGGAAACTGAAAATTTTGCTGAAAAGGGGTGAAAAAGCTGAAATTGAGTTAAAAAAGTTTCTCTGCGTAAAACAGGTTTCTGCTTAAAACAGCTAATAAGTTGAGATTTGTGCTGAAAACAGGTGTTCAAATCCCATGACCAGGATTTAAACCTGGCCCTTCTGGTCTCAAGGAAGCTACACATCTCACTGAAGTAAACTTGTTCCGACAAACACAAGAGATGGAGAAACTGACAATTTTGCTAAATGAGCAGAAGCTGCTGAGTTTTGTGCTGAGAAGATGTGAAAAGCTGAAAAATTTGCAGAAAAGAGGTGAATCAGCAGAATTTCTGCAGAAAAGATGGAAAGAAGAAGAACATTGCACTGAAAAGAGGTAAATCAGCAGAATTTCTGCTGAAAAGAGTTTTTTTTTCTGAAAACAGCCCCAAAAAATGGAATTTGTGCTGAAAAGGGGTGAAAAAAATGAAAATTTTGCTGAAAAGGGTGAAGAAGGTAAAGTATACCAAATCAAAGTATTTGTGCCAAAACATAGTGTTTCTGCCATATTGTGGTATTTGTGCCACAAAAGTTACTACATTACAACATGAATACGGATTAAAGATGAAAGAAACTGGCAACAAATTCCTCCACTACAAACCAGTCTGATACCACTTCTTTGCAGTGTTCACATTTACTAAGGCACTACCCAAAAGGCGTCACAAGAGGGCACTCCAACACAAGAGATGACCTATGTACACTGATGCACTTAGTAACAGTCAGCCTCCTACTTAGACACTACGTAATACAGCGATATTACAGTGTACAAATTCACATAAATATGATTTGGCAGAAATACTAAACTTTGGCACAAATACTATAATTGAGTACAAGTACTCTAAGATAACAGAAATACTATGATTTAGCAGAAATACAATGTTTTTGCAGAAACACTGTAATTTCACTCAAATACTATGAGATAGCAGTAATACTATGATTTGGCAGAAATGCTACGTTTTAGTACAAATACTATGACAAAGCAGAAATACTATGACTTAGAAGTAATACTATCACAAAAGGGATTCCTCAAAATACTGTGAAATTGCAGTAATTCTATGATTTGGCAGAAATACGGTACTTCATACAAATACAATGCTTTGGTACAAATACTATATTTTGGTTTGAATACTATGATTTGCAACAAATACTATGATTTGGCACGAGTAGTATGATTTAGTACAAATAATAAGAATTGGCAGAAATACTGTGACTTAGTAGTAATACTATAACATAACAGATATACTGTTATGTTGCAGACAGTCTATGTTTCGAACCTGGCCCTCCTGGGCTCAAGGCGGCTACTCATCTCACTGTGCCAAACTGACTCTCACAAGGAAGGAGATGGAGAGACTGACAATTATGGTGAAATGAGCAGAAGCTGCTGAGAATTGTGCTCATAAGAGGTAAAAGGGCTGAAAATTTTGCAGAAAAGAGGTAAATCAACAGAATTTCTGCAGAAAAGAGGGAAAGAAGCAGAACATTGCGCTGAAAAGAGGTGAATGAGCAGAATTTCTGCTGAAAAGAGGCAGAACAACCTGGTTCTGCTCAAATTCACCAATCAGAGGTACTGCTTCTGTCTGCTTCATCAGGCTGTTTACTTGTATGTATTTCTGCCATGTGGTGTTGACAAGAATCTGAGGTCCATATTAGAAAAGCTGCTAAAATCATAAAACTTTGCAGAATTGTAATAAATTTGCAATATAAATTACAGGTCTGTGATAGTGTATAAATTTGTAGTGAAAAAAAAAACGTGGACCAAGGTGGGATTGAACCCACGACCTTTGAGCTGCAGAGCCGTGTCATTACTGATTGCGCCACCTGGAAAGGGGGCGGCGGTCTGAAAGACAGATACTTGGGCAGTCAGAAAATAGATCGCGGTGAGAGGCGAAAAACGCCGTTTTTTCGAGTTACAAAACGTCGTGTAACTCAAAAACTAGGAGGGCTAGCAGCATAATTCTTGTACTGGGTGAATCAGCGGACTTTGGTGTATTTTGACTGCGATTTTCATAGCTCGTTCTACCTCCGTCGTGGAGATATGACGAGAGGAGAAACGGCTTCATTTCCAGAGTTTGAAGACTGAGAGAAGGACAGATTTCCACCCCTCAAACAAACGTAATTCATTGCTCAACGGTAAGATAATTGTAAAAACTGCTTCCACTGTGAGTGTCAGCAGTGTCTGAAGATATATTGGCACAAGCCTCATGTCCTAACTTTGCTTTGTTAAAGAGATATGGCGATTTTAAAATGCCTCCCGTTTCAGAATTTCAGCTCTGAATTTCAAAACCTCCCATAGACTTTGAATGGGGAGTATTGAGACCTTGTGTCACTCCGAGGCAAATTGCGAAAAAACGGTAAACCTCACAATAAAGATAGTGACATTGTCTGAAAGCCAGCAAAAATACCTAAGTTTTGATGTATAATTTGTGGGGATTGAGTGGAAATTGAGTGAGTAGCAAGAAGTTGTTTAGACATGAGGAGAAAATTCAGAACGGACCAGCACTCACTCTGACTTAATTGCATAGCAACCATAGCAACGCATGTATTTTCTGAAAATCACAATTTTGCAACTGAAAACTTAAAGAGAGATAAATTAAAACGGTAGAAGATCTGAAAAAGCTGAATCAGACAGGAATAGCCAATATCTGAGAACATTTTAAAGTTTGAATGGAGTTTCTAGGTGAAAGTATGACAAAGTAGTTGAGTTTCAAAGACAAGCAAGTTTTAGCAGAATTGTGGAAGTTTCCCATTCATTTCAATGGGACAAATTAAAGGAAAAAAGTGTAATATTTTAAAAAGTATAAGAGTAATAAACACCAAAAGTCATAGCTGGAATTAGCAGAAAGGGCAGAACAGTATAGAGTTTGAACTGAGAAAATCGGCTGAAAACTGGAGGAGTAGTTAAGTGCCGAAAAACATACGGAAGCAACAGGAATAATAAAGAATAAAGAGAAACAGGAAAACAATAGTGTGGAAGCCCTTTAGGGCATCCACACAATAACTAGAAAAATTTGCATTTCCTGCGAAAATGCTGTGTGGATGCCTTAACGCTGAAGCTGTCTGCTGAAAAGCTGAAAAAGACGAAAAGTTGCAAAAAGTTGTATGGTGGTGAAAAAAAAAATTATCACCCTGAGCAGGATTCAAACCTGGCCCTCCTGGGCGCAAGGCGGCTACACATCTCACTGAGCCAAATTCACTCTCACAAGGTAAGAGATGGAGAGACTGACAATTAGGATGAAATGAGCAGAAACTGCTGAGAATTGCGCTGATAAGAGGTGAAAAGGCTGAAAATTTTGCAGAAAAGAGGTGAATCAGCAGAATTTCTGCAGAAAAGAGGCAGAACAAAAGAGAAAACAGGTTTTGCCATGACCGGGATTTGAACCTGGCCGTTCTCGTCTCAAGGCAGCTGCTCATCTCACTGAACCAAACTCTTTCGCTCAAAAAGAAGAGATGGAGAAACTAACAATTTTGCTAAATGAGCAGAAGCTGCTGAGAATTGTGCTGAGAAGAAGTGAAAAGGCTGAAATTTTGCAGAAAGAGGTGAATCAGCAGAATTTCTGCAGAAAAGAGGTAAAGAAGCAATAAGTTGCGCTGAAAAGAGATGAATCAGCAGAATTTCTGCTCAAAGGCGGCTATTCATTTCACTGAGCCAAAGTCATTCTTACAAAGAAGAGGTGGAGAGATGGACAATTCTACTGAAATGAGCAGAAGCTGCTGACAATTGTGCTGATAAGAGGTGAAAAGGCTGAAAATTTTGCAGAAGAGGTGAACAAGCAGAATTTGGGCTGAAAAGAGGTGAAAATTCTGCTGAAAAGTGTTCTGCAGAACTCTTTTCAGAATTCTGCTGAAAAGATGTTTTTGCTGAAAATAGCTGAAAAAGCTGGGAAACTGAAAATTTTGCTGAAAAGGGGTGAAAAAACTGAAATTGAGTTAAAAAAGTTTCTCGCGTAAAACAGTAGTTTGTGCTAAAACAGTAAAGTTGAGATTTCTGCCTGATTCAGAGTTTTCACTAACTAATTCCCACAATGACGATGAATTGGAACTGGCAACCTGTTCTGTCTACAAGAAAGCTGAAATTTGCAGTGTCACGTTCTAAGGCACGACCAAAAGCGCACAAGAGGCACTAGAGCAAACAGTGACAATTGTAAATGAGCAAGCAGCTGATTGTCGTGAGATGTGAAATAGCTGAAATTTCAAAGAGTGAATCAGCGAATTCAGATAACAAGAGTAACGTCAGATGCTGAAAAAGAAAAAGCAATCACAGTAGCTGCTTTGCACTGACCAAACTTTTGTGAAAAGAGAAAAAGAATAAATGTACAGGTCTGTGATAGCTGTATAATTGTGAAAGAGTGAAAAACTGAACTTCTGAAAAGTGGATGAACCACGACCTTTGAGCTGCAGAGCCGTGTCATCACTGATTGCGCCACCTGGAGGGGGCGGTCGAAAACAAAGATAAGCATCAGAAATAGATCGCGGTGAGAGGGAAAAGCCGTTGGAGTTACAAAACGTCGGTAACTCAAACTAGGAGGCTAGCAGCATAATTCTGTCTGGGTGAATCAGCGGACTTGGTGTATTTGACTCGATTTTCATGCCTTCTACCTCTGCGAGATATGACGAGAGAAGAAACGCTTCATTTTCAGTTGAAGACTGAGAAGAGACAGATTTCCATTAAAAAGCTGCTAAAATCATAAACTGTGCAGAAGTAATAAATGTCAATATGAATTACAGGTCCGTGATGGTGTATAATGTAGATGAAAAAAAAAATGTTGACCAAGGTAGAATTGAACCCGCGATGTTGGGCTGCTAGCGTCATTACCAACTGCGCCACTGGAAGAGATGCGGCGCTGGAAAACAGGCAGAACCTGGAGATTTGCTATAGAGCACTACTCATTTGTAGTGAAAATAGCAATATAAATTACAGGTCTGTGATAGTGTATAAATTGTAGTGAAAAAAAATTGACCAAGATGGATTGAACCACGACCTTGAGCTGCAGAGCCCTGTCATCACGATTGCGCACCTGGAAAGGGGCGGTGCTGAAAACAAAGAATCAGCAATCAAAATAGATCGCGGTGAAGGCGAAAACGCCGTTTTTTGGAGTTACAAAACGTCGTGTAACTCAAAAACTAGGAGGCTATCAGCATAATCTTGTACTGGGTGAATCAGCGACCTTGGTGTATTGACTGCACTATATTTGGCACAAATACTATGTTTAGCACAAAAAATATGTTTGGCTCAAAAACTTGTATTTTGCAGTTATACTATGATTTGGAAGAAACTATGCTGAAGAAACACTATGCTTTGGAACAAATACCATGATTTGGCAGAAATACTATGAGCAGTAATAATATAACATAGCAGAAATACTATTATTTGGGTGAATGCTATTGTTTGGCACAAACACTATGATTTAGCACTGTACAGAATGGTGTACGTCAGTTTAATGCTGGGTGGTGCTGCAATAGTAGCTATCCTCGGTCAGAAGGAGAGGCTGTCATCCAGGATTAGATTACCACAGGTGGAGTTTATTGGCAGTCAGATGGATGTTACAGGGAGATATGGCATACAGTAGGAGGATGTGGAGGGGTGATATGGTGTGGTTTCTATGATTAAAACAGGGTATACATTACAACATGAATACGGATTAACGATAAAGAAACTGGCAACAAATTCCTCCACTACAAACCAGTCTGATACCACTTCTTGCAGTGTTCACATTTACTAAGGCACTACCCAAAAGGCGTCACAAGAGGGCACTCCAACACAAGAGATGACCTATGTACACTGATGCACTTAGTAACAGTCAGCCTCCTACTTAGCCACTACGTAATACAGCGATATTACAGTGTACAAATTCACATAAATATGATTGGCAGAAATACTAACTTGGCTCAATACTATAATTGAGTACAAGTACTCTAAGATAACAGAAATACTATGATTTACAGAATACAATGTTTTGCAGAAACACTGTAATTTCACTCAAATACTATGAGATAGCAAATACTATGATTTGGCAGAATACTACGTTTTAGTACAAATACTATGACAAGCAGAAATACTATGACTTAGAGTAATACTATCACAAAAGGGATTCCTCAAAATACTATGAAATTGCAGTAATTCTATGATTTGGCAGAAATACGGTACTTCATACAAATACAATGCTTTGGTACAAATACTATATTTTGGTTTGAATACTATGATTTGCAACAATACTATGATTGGCACGAGTAGTATGATTTAGTACAAATACTACGAATTGGCAGAAATACTGTGACTTAGTAGTAATACTATAACATAACAGATATACTGTTATGTTGCAGACAGTCTATGTTTTTGCACAAATACCACAATATGCAGAAATACTATGTTTTAGCACAAATACTATGATTTGGTATAAATACTATGTTTTGGCACATATACCTTATTCAGCAGATATACTATAACATAACAGAAATTCTACGACATAGTAGTAATACTATAACATAACCGAAATATTAATTGGGCACAAATACTATAATTTGGCACAAGTACCATGTTTTTGCAAATCCCATAATTTGCACAAATACTATGATTGGCAGAAATACTATGATTGGGTACAAATACTATATTGGGCAGAAATACTATGTTTCAGTACAAATACTATGATTTAGCAGAAATACTATGTTTTAACATAAATACTATTTTTTGGCAGAAATTTCTGCTAAAAGGTACTATTTCTGCCTTTTGGCAGAAATACTGTAATTTGGCATAAATACTATGATTTGGGATAAATACTATGATTTGACAGATATACTATATTCAGTATATAACTATAACATAACAGAATACTTCCACCTAGTAGTAATCTATAATAATCAGAAATATTCTGATTTGCCCCAAAACCATGATTTGGCACAAATACCATGATTGGCAAAAATACTATGATTTAGCAGAAATACTATGATTGAGCAGAAGTACTAAGATGTAGTAGAAGTACTTTGATTTAGCAGAAATACTATTATGGAGGAGTAATACTTTAACATGGAGAAATATTGAGACACACACACATACACAGAGCGCAAAGTGACAGGGCTGTTAAGAGTCTGGGCTTGGTATATCTAGGTCAGTAAATTAGCTGCACCTGCTGTAATCAGCCTTACACACACAGACACAGAGAGAGTGTGAGTTTTCTCAGTGTATTTCTGACATTCAGGATTCCCTCGAACAAATGGCCATAATTTCCTAACCGTAGGGGCTAGAATGGTCGATCTGACACCGTTTTGTTCAGAAGAGATGGGGGAATCTGCAGGTCTTCTTAATTCAGAGATAAAATATAAATTATTGAAGATATATGACTTGTAATACACTGTAACTGAGTAGAGGCGAAGCAAAACTGCCTTGACTTGCCCTCAAACAACGTTTTGTAACTCTAAATCTATATGGAGCATCAAAATCATTCTTTCACCGTAAGAACAGCAGGCTTTGGTGAACAGTCATGGAATTTTCAGGTCTCTGTGAAATCATCAAAAGATATGACGAGAGAAAAAAGTGCCTCATTTCCAGAGTTTGAAATCTGAAGAAATCTGAGCGAGGGACAAATTTCCTACCCTCAAACAAGTGTAATTCATGGCCAAACGGTAATAGGTAGGAAAAAATTCTTGAATTGTGAGCATCAGGATGTCTGAAGATATATTGGCACAAGCGTCATGTCTCAACTTTGTTTCGTTAAGGAGATATGACGATTTGAAAATGCCTCTCATTAGAGAATTCCAGCGCTGATTTTGAAGAAACTCTCCATTGAGTTTCTATGGAGAGTTTTGAGACTTTATGTTACTCTGAGGAGATTTGCAAAAAATCTATAAGTCCCACAACAATGATAGTGACATTTTCTGAAAGCCAGCAAAAATACCTACGTTTTGATGTATAATTTGTGGGGTTGAGTGGAAATTGAGCGAGTAGCAAGAAGTGTTCAGACATGAAGAGAAAATTCAGAAAGGACGAGTGCACACTCTGAGTTAATTGCATAGCAACCATAACAAGCATGTATTTTCTGAAAAATCACAATTTTGCAACTGAAAACTTAAAGAGGTATAAAATTAAAACGGTAGAAGATCTGAAAAAGCTGAATCATTCAGGAATAGCCCAATAGTCTGAGAACATTTAAAGTTTGAATGGAGTTCTAGGTGAAAGTATGACAAAGTAGTTAAGTTTCAAAAACAAGCAAGTTTTAGCAGAATTGTGGAAGTTTTCCATTCATTTCAATGGGACAAATTAAAGGAAAAAAGTGTAATATTTTAAAAAGTATAACAGTAATAAACACCAAAAGTCATTGCCGGAAAGAGCAGAAAGAGCAGAACAGTATAGAGTTTGAACTGAGAAAATCGGCTGAAAACTGTGGAAGTAGTTAAGTGCCAAAAAGTGTACGGAAGCAACTAGAAGAATAATAATAAAGAACTAGAAAAATTTGCATTTCCTGCGAAAATGCTGTGTGGATGCCTTGACGCTGAAGCTGTCTGCTGAAAAGCTGAAAAAGATGAAAAGTTGCAAAAAGTTGTTGTGGAGAGACGGACAATTCTGCTGAAATGAGAAGAAGCTGCTGAGAATTGTGCTGATAACAGGTGAAAAGGCTGAAAGTTTTGCAGAAAAGAGGTGGATCAGCAGAATTTCTGCAGAAAAGAGGCAAAGAAGCAGAAACTTGCGCTGAAAAGAGATGAATCTGCAGAGTTTCTGCTGAAAAGAGTTTTTTTTCTGAAAACAGCCAAAAAAGCTGGAATTTGTGCTGAAAAGGGGTGAAAAAAATGAAAATTTTGCTGAAAAGGGGTGAAGAAGCTAAAGTATACCAAATCAAAGTATTTGTGCCAAAACATAGTGTTCTGCCATATTGTGGTACTACTACATTACAACATGAATACGGATTAAAGATGAAAGAAACTGGCAACAAATTCCTCCACTACAAACCAGTCTGATACCACTTCTTTGCAGTGTTCACGTTTACTAAGGCACTACCCAAAAGGTGCCACAAGAGGGCACTCCAACACAAGAGATGACCTATGTACACTGATGCACTTAGTAACAGTCAGCCTCCTTGAATTGGCAGAAATAATGTGATTTAGTAGTAATACTATAACATAACAGATATACTGTGATGTTGTAGACATAGTATGTTTTTGCACTACTCATTTGTAGTGAAAAAAAATAGCAATATAAATTACAGGTCTGTGATAGTGTATAATTTGTAGTGAAAAAAAAATGTTGACCAAGGTGGGATTGAACCCACGACCTTTGAGCTGCAGAGCCGTGTCATTACTGATTGCGCCACCTGGCAAGAGGGCAGGCGGCTGAAAACAAAGAGATCAGCAATCAGAAATAGATCGCGGTGAGAGGCGAAAAGCGCCGTTTTTTGGAGTTACAAAACGTCGTGTAACTCAAAAACTAGGAGGGCTATCAGCATCAGCAGTTGCTGAAAACAAGCGAAAAAGCAGAATTATCTGCTAAAAAAGAGGTGTAGACACGTTTGATGGAGATGGCTTTATGTGTAAGGGTACACTGAAGAGTGTCAAGAAAGCAGAGTGCATGCAAGTGGGGATGATGTGTAGCAACTGTCACAGGTAGGACTCGAACCTCTGCCACCGGGTCTCACAGTAGCTTCTCAACCCTCTGAGCCAAACGAGGTCTGGTCACAAAGGGGCGGGTGCCTAAAACACAGAGACTTGAGCAGTCAGAATTAGATCGCGGTGAGAGGCGTAAAACGCCGATTTTTCGGAGTTACAAAACGTCATGTAACTCAAAAACTAGGTGGATAGAAGCACAATTCTTGTACTGGGTAAATCAGCAGACTTTGCTGAACTTTGACTGCGATTTTCATAGCTCTTTGTACCTCCGTCGCGGAGATATGACGAGAGAAGAACCGGCTTCATTTTAAGAGTTTGAAAACAAATGTAATTCATGGCTCAACAGCAAGATGACAGTAAAAACTGCTCCAACCGTGACTGGCAGCACTGTCTGAAGATGAATTGGAACAAGCTTCTCATCTTAACTTTGCTTTATTAAAATATTATGGCACATACAAGTCTTGCAAATAAGCACACAGGGAAAGCTTGAGCTTGTAATTCCACCCCAAGCTGGTAGGAGAAGCTTTTTATTAAACACTTGCTTGTTTTACAATGTGCTTCAAGGGTCAATAACAGCATAACAGAACTCACTTATGGTACTGCATTCTTCCTTCCTATAAAACAATAACTGTCAGTGACTTTGTACCATAGTATAAACACGACATTCAAGACAACAGTTAAAAGTAACGTAACCATAAACAATGAAACAAGAACATCTAAACAGCAGCACATGTCCTAAGGCATGATGGGAGATGACTAGCTGTTCCCCCAACACGCCACATTATTTATGATTTATGATTTGGCAGAAACACTGGACTTGGTATGATTTACATGAAATACTTTGATTTAGCAGAAAAACTATAATCTAGCAGAAAGCACCTCAGCATAGCAGAAATTCTATGAGCAGAATTACTAGGATTTAGCACAAACGCTATGATTTGTCTCAAAAACCTTTATTTTGCAGTTATATTGTGATTTGGCAGAAATACTGTGCTTTGGAGCAAATACCAAAATTTGGCAGAAATACTATGAGCAGTAATAATATAACGTAGCAGAAATACAAATATTTTGTGGAAATACTATGATACTATGAAAAGCTAAAAACGATGAAAAGTTGCAAAAAGTTGTATGGTGGTGAAAAAAAAAATGGCCCAATGAGCAGGATTCGAACCTAGCCCTTCTGGTCTCAAGGTGGCTATTCATTTCCCTGAGCCAAAGTCATTCTTACAAAGAAGAGGTGGAGAGACGGACAATTCTGCTTAAATGAGCAGAAGCTGCTGAGAATTGTGCTGATAAGAGGTCAAAAGGCTGAAAGTTTTGGAGAAAAGAGGTGAATCAGCAGAATTTTTGCAGAAAAGAGGCAAAGAAGCAGAAACTTGCGCTGAAAAGAGATGAATCAGCAGAGTTTCTGCTGAAAAGAGTTTTTTTTTCTGAAAACAGCCAAAAAAGCTGGAATTTGTGCTGAAAAGGGGTGAAAAAAATGAAAATTTTGCTGAAAAGGGGTGAAGAAGCTAAGTATACCAAATCAAAGTATTTGTGCCAAAACATATTTTTCTGCCATATTGTGGTACTACTACATTACAACATGAATACGGATTAAAGATGAAAGAAACTGGCAACAAATTCCTCCACTACAAACCAGTCTGATACCACTTCTTTGCAGTGTTCACGTTTACTAAGGCACTACCCAAAAGGTGCCACAAGAGGGCACTCCAACACAAGAGATGACCTATGTACACTGATGCACTTAGTAACAGTCAGCCTCCTTGAATTGGCAGAAATAATGTGATTTAGTAGTAATACTATAACATAACAGATATACTGTGATGTTGCAGACATAGTATGTTTTTGCACTACTCATTTGTAGTGAAAAAAATTAGCAATATAAATTACAGGTCTGTGAAAGTGTATAAATTTGTAGTGAAAAAAAATGTTGACCAAGGTGGGATTGAACCCACGACCATTGAGCTGCAGAGCCGTGTCATTACTGATTGCGCCACCTGGAAAGGGGCGGGCGGCTGAAAACAAAGACATCAGCAATCAGAAATAAAAGAGATTTCTGTTGAAAACACCTGAAAAAGCTGGAATTTGTGCTGAAAAGGGGTGAAAAAAATGAAAATTTTGCTGAAAAGGGGTGAAGAAGCTAAAGTATACCAAATCAAAGTATTTGTGCCAAAACATGGTATTTCTGCCATATTGTGGTATTTGCGCCACAAAAGTTACTACATTACAACATGAATACGGATTAAAGATGAAAGAAACTGGCAACAAATTCCTCCACTACAAACCAGTCTGATACCACTTCTTTGCAGTGTTCACGTTTACTAAGGCACTACCCAAAAGGTGCCACAAGAGGGCACTCCAACACAAGAGATGACCTATGTACACTGATGCACTTAGTAACAGTCAGCCTCCTACTTAGCCACTACGTAATACAGCGATATTACAGTGTACAAATTCACATCAATTTGCAGGGGAACAAACAAAGCAGGAACAAGCCCAAAACAATCAAATAACTGTGCTGCCATAGCTATCGCTAACTAGCACATACGCTAAAGGTAAGTAAAACCAATACACACAAGTAGCAGGGTAAACATCTTAAGCATGGAACATTAACTCACGTTTATGTGACACACACCATCCCCAACAAATACAGGATGGGCTATTTGCTCCCCTTCCCAGCAGCTCTCTCCTCAGTCGTTAGCCCAGGAACGAAGGAAGACCATCTAGCTCAGAAGTCCCATGAATTCCCTCACTGCTCAGAGGCTGCTGGGTAATGTAGCTCACAATAACACAGGTTTTTCTACAAGCACAAATACTATAACATAGCAGAAATACTGTGATTTTGTTGAAATACTATGCTTTAGGACAAATAGTATGATTTGGCAGAAATACTATGTTTTAGGACATATACTATGATTTGGATCAAATACTATGATATAGCAGCAATACTATGTTTTGGTACAAATGCTGCGTTTAGGCACAAATATTATGATTTGGCAGACACTATGAGTTAGCAGAGATAATATGATTTGGCAGAAATACTACACTTTGGCACAAATACTATAATTGAGTGCAAGTACTTTAAGATAACAGAAATACTATGATTTAGCAGAAATACAATGTTTTTGCAGAAACACTGTAATTTCACTCAAACACTATGAAATAGCAGTAAAACTATGATTTGGCAGAAATACTATGTTTCAGTACAAATACTATGACAAGCAGAAATACTACGACTTAGAAGTAATACTATAACAAAAGGGATTCCTCAAAATACTATGAAATTGCAGTAATTCTCTGATTTGGCAGAAATACTGTACTTCGTACAAATACAATGCTTGGTACAAATACTATATTTTGATTTCAATACTATGATTTGGCACAAGTAGTATGATTTAGTACGAATACTACGAATTGGCAGAAATACTGTGACTTAGTAATAATAGTATAACATAGCAGATATAATGTGATTTTGCAGACATAGTATGTTTTTTCACAAATAGTACGATTTCGCTCAAATACTATGGAATTGCAGTAATACTATGATTTGGAATACTATGATTTGGTAGTAATACTATAACATAACAGATATACTATGATTTTGCAGAAATTCTATGTTTTTGCACAAATACTACAACAACTACTACTACAAATACTACAAGAAATACTATGTTTGGGCAGTAATACTATTATTTGCTATAAATACTATTATTTGGCACATATACCATAATCAGCAGATATACTATAACATAACAGAAATTCTATGACTTAGTAGTAACACTAATATAACAGAAATTTTAACTGGCCACAAATAACATGATTTGGCACAAATACCATGATTTGGCAAAAAGATACCATGATTTGGCACAAATACGATCATATTGCAGAAATACTATGATTGGGTACAAATACTATGATTTGGCACAAGTACTATGAATAAGTACAAATACTATGATTTGGCAGAAATACTATGATTTAGCAGAAATACTATGTTTTAACATAAATAATATCTTTTCACAGAAATTTCTGCTAAAAGGTACTATTTCTGCTTTTTGGCAGAAATACTGTAATTTTGCATAAATACTATGATTTGGGATAAATACTATGATTTGGCAGATATACTATATTCAGCACATAAACTATAACATAACAGACATTCCTGCACTTAGTAGTAATCTCATAACATAAAATAAATATTATGGTTCTGCCCCCAAACCATGATTTGGCACAAATACCATGATTTTTCAAAAATACTATGATTTAGCAGAAATACTATGATTGAGCAGAAGTACTAAGATGTAGTAGAAGTACTTTGATTTAGCACAAATACTATTATGGAGGAGTAATACTTTAACATGGGAGAAATATTGATATACACACACACATACACAGAGAGCAAAGTGTGCAGAGGCTGTTGAGAGTCTGGGTTTGGTATATCTAGGTCAGCTAAATTGGCTGCACCTGCTGTAATCAGCACTTACACACACAGACACAGAGAGAGGTGTGAGTTTTCTGCAGTGTATTTCTCACATTCAGGATTCCCCTCGAACAAATGGCCATAATTTCCTAACCGTAGGGGCTAGAATGCTCATTCTGACACCGATTTGTTCAGAAGAGATGGGGGAATCTGCAGGTCTTCATAAATCAGAGATAAAATATAAATTATTAAAGATATATGACTTGTAATACACTGTAACTGAGTAGAGGCAAAGCAAAACTGCCTTGACTTGCCCTCAAACAATGTTTTGTAACTCTAAATCTATATGGAGCATCAAAATCATTCTTTCACCGTAAGAAACAGCAGGCTTTGGTGAACAGTCATGGGAATTTTCAGGTCTCTGTGGAAATCCATCAAAAAGATATGATGAGAGAAAAAAGTGCCTCATTTCCAGAGTTTGAAATCTGAAGAAATCTGAGCGAGGGACAAATTTCCTATCCTCAAACAAGTGTAATTCATGGCCAAACGGTAATAGGTGAGGAAAAAATTCTTGAATTGTGAGCATCAGTGACGTCTGAAGATATATTGGCACAAGCGTCATGTCTCAACTTTGTTTCGTTAAGGAGATATGACGATTTGAAAATGCCTCTCATTAGAGAATTCCAGCGCTGATTTTGAAGAAACTCTCCATTGAGTTTCTATGGAGAGTTTTGAGACTTTATGTTACTCTGAGGAGATCTGCAAAAAGTCTATAAGTCCCACAACAATGATAGTGACATTTTCTGAAAGCCAACAGAAATACCTACGTTTTGATGTATAATTTGTGGGGTTGAGTGGAAATTCAGCGAGTAGCAAGAAGTTGTTCAGACATGAAGAGAAAATTCAGAAAGGACGAGTGCACACTCTGAGTTAATTGCATAGCAACCATAGCAACGCATGTATTTTCTGAAAAATCACAATTTTGCAACTGAAAACTTAAAGAGGTATAAAATTAAAACGGTAGAAGATCTGAAAAAGCTGAATCAGACAGGAATAGCCCAATAATCTGAGAACATTTTAAAGTTTGAATGGAGTTTCTAGGTGAAAGTATGACAAAGTAGTTAAGTTTCAAAGACAAGCAAGTTTTAGCAGAATTGTGGAAGTTTCCCATTCATTTCAATGGGACAAATTAAAGGAAAAAAGTGTAATATTTTAAAAAGTATAACAGTAATAAACACCAAAAGTCATTGCCGGAAAGAGCAGAAAGAGCAGAACAGTATAGAGTTTGAACTGAGAAAATCGGCAGAAAACTGTGGAAGTAGTTAAGTGCCAAAAAGTGTACGGAAGCAACTAGAAGAATAATAATAAAGAACTAGAAAAATTTGCATTTCCTGCGAAAATGCTGTGTGGATGCCTTAACGCTGAAGTTGCCTGCTAAAAAAGCTGAAAAAGTTAAAAACTTGCAAAAAGTTACATGGCGGTGAAGAAACTGAAAATTCTGCTGACAACAGGTGAAGAAGCAGAAAATGTTTGCTGAAAAGTGGTGAAAAGCCAAAAACTTCTACTGAAAGGGGTAAAGACAGGGAAATTTTTGCTAAAAAAAAAAACATTGCCCTAAGCAGGATTCGAACCTGGCCCTCCAGGTCCTAATGCAGCGACTTATCTCACTGAGCCAAAGTCATTCTGACAAAGAAGAGGTGGAGAGACTGACAATTCTGCTAAAATGAGCAGAAGCTGCTGAGAATTGTGCTGATAACAGGTGAAAAGGCTGAAAATTTTGCAGAAAAGAGGTAAATCAGCAGAATAGCTGCAGAAAAGAGGCAGAACAAAAGAGAAAACTGAAAACAGGTTTTGCCATGACCGGGATTTGAACCTGGCCCTTCTGGTCTCAAGGCAGCTGCTCATCTCACTGAACCAAACTCATTCTCACAAAAACAAGAGATGGAGCAACTGACAATTTTGCTAAATGAGCAGAAGCTGCTGAGAACTGTGCTGAGAAGAAGTGAAAAGGCTGAAAATTTTGCAGAAAAGAGGTGAATCAGCAGAATTTCTGCAGAAAAGAGGTAAAGAAGCAATAAGTTGCGCCTAAAAGAGATGAATCAGGAGAATTTCTGCTCAAAAGAGGATTTTTCTGAAAACAGCTGATATTTGTGCTAATAAGAGGTGAAAAGGCTGAAAATTTTGCAGAAGGGGTGAACATACTTCACACTGTGTACATTATAACATACCATAATAGACCCATTTCTGTAATATACTTACACATCTCTATTATTGCTAATTTATATTGTAATATAACTATATCACGACTAAAGCACTTTCTGGATGGATGCAAACTGCATTTCGTTGCCCTGTACCTGTGACATGTGCAATGACAATAAAGTTGAATTCTATTCTATTCTATTCTAATAAGCAGAATTTGGGCTGAAAAGAGGTTTTTGCTGAAAGCAGCTGAAAAAGCTGGGATATGTGCTGAAAAGTGGTGAAAAGGCTGAAAACTTTGCTGAAAAGAGTTCAATCAGCAGAATTTCTGCTGAAAAGAGGCAGAAGGTTCTGTATGTAGAAAAAGAAACACTGTTGAACCATGTGTGAAATAAATAAAGAAATGAAATGAAAGAACAACCTGGTTCTGCTCAAATTCACCAATCAGAGGTACTGCCTCAGTCTGCTTCATCAGGCTGTGTACTTGTTTCTGCCATGGAGCGTTAACAAGAATCTGAGGTCCATATTAGAAAAGCTGCTAAAATCATAAAACTTTGCAGAATTGTAATAAATTAGCAATATAAATTACAGGTCTGTGATAGTGTATAAATTTGTAGTGAAAAAAAAAATGTGGACCAAGGTGGGATTGAACCCACGACCTTTGAGCTGCAGAGCCGTGTCATTACTGATTGCGCCACCTGGAACGGGGGCGGCGGTCTGAAAGACAGATACTTGGGCAGTCAGAAAATAGATCGCGGTGAGAGGCGAAAAACGCCGTTTTTTGGAGTTACAAAACGTCGTGTAACTCAAAAACTAGGAGGGCTAGCAGCATAATTCTTGTACTGGGTGAATCAGCGGACTTTGGTGTATTTTGACTGCGATTTTCATAGCTCGTTCTACCTCCGTCGCGGAGATATGACGAGAGAAGAAACGGCTTCATTTCCAGAGTTTGAAGACTGAGAGAAGGACAGATTTCCACCCCTCAAACAAACGTAATTCATTGCTCAACGGTAAGATAATTGTAAAAACTGCTTCCACTGTGAGTGTCAGCAGTGTCTGAAGATATATTGGCACAAGCCTCATGTCCTAACTTTGCTTTGTTAAAGAGATATGACGATTTGAAAATGCCTCTCATTAGAGAAATCCAGCGCTGATTTTGAACACACTCTCCATTGAAAGTCAATGGAGCGTTTTCAGATCTTGTGTTGGTCTGAGGCGATTTGATAAAAATCTGTAACTTCCACAACAGTGATAGTGACGTTTTCTGAAAGCCAGCAAAAATACCTACGTTTTGACGTATAATTTGTGGGGGTTGAGTGGAAATTGAGCGAGTAGCAAGAAGTTGTTTAGACATGAAGAGAAAATTCAGAACGGACCAGCACTCACTCTGACTTAATTGCATAGCAACCATAGCAACGCATGTATTTTCTGAAAAATCACAATTTTGCAACTGAAAACTTAAAGAGAGATTAGATTAAAACGGTAGAAGATCTGAAAAAGCTGAATCAGACAGGAATAGCCCAATAATCTGAGAACATTTTAAAGTTTGAATGGAGTTTCTAGGTGAAAGTATGACAAAGTAGTTAAGTTTCAAAAACAAGAAAGTTTTAGCAGAATTGTGGAAATTTCCCATTCATTTCAATGGGACAAATTAAAGGAAAAAAGTGTAATATTTTAAAAAGTATAACAGTAATAAACACCAAAAGTCATAGCCGGTATTAGCAGAAAGAGCAGAACAGTTTAGAGTTTGAACGGAGAAAATCGGCTGAAAACTGAGGGAGTAGATAAGTGCCAAAAAGTGTACGGAAGCAACTAGAATAATATAGTGGAATAAAGAATAAAGAGAAACAGGAACTCAATAGTGTGGAAGCCCTTTAGGGCATCCACACAATAAAGAGAAACAGGAAAACAATAGTGTGGAAGCCCTTTAGGGCATCCACACAATAAAGAGAAACAGGAAAACAATTGTGTGGAAGCCCTTTAGGGCATCCACACAATAAAGAATAAAGAGAAACAGGAAAACAATTGTGTGGAAGCCCTTTAGGGCATCCACACAATAAAGAGAAACAGGAACTCAATAGTGTGGAAGCCCTTTTAGGGCATCCACACAATAATAATAACTAGAAAAATTTGCATTTCCTGCGAAAATGCAGTGTGGATGCTGTAATGCTGAAGCTGTCTGCTGAAACTAGCAGAAAAAGCTGAAAAGTTGCAGAATTTGTAAAAGCTTTGCAGAAGCAAAGGAACTTTGCTAAAATGTAGTAACTTAGCAGAACTGTAATATCTTAGAGGAAACATAATACTTGGCAAAAATACAATAACATAGCAGAACTTAGCAGAAATATTGTAACTTACCAGAAACATGATAACTTCTCAAAAATACAAGAATTTAGGAGAAATTGTATAAGATAACAGAAAGAATATATTTAGCCAAACATTCTTAAACATTACAGAAATACTATGATTTAGAAAAACAGTACAACATAGCAGAAATGCTGCGATTTACCAGAGACACTGTAAAATACTATTAATATTGAAATTTAAAAAAAACATACTATGTTTTAGCACAAATACTGTAATTTGACAGAAATACTATCATTTGGCAGAAATACTATGTTTCAGCAGAAATACTCTGGTTTAGAACAAATATTATAACATAGCAGAAATAAAATTATATAGCAGAAATGCTATATTTAGAAAGAAAAATATAATATAGTAGAAATACTATGATTTAGCAGAAATACTGTAATCAGCACATATACTGTAACATGACAGAAATTCCTCCACTTAGTAGTAATACTATAACATAAACAAATGTTATGATTTGGCACAAAAACCATAATTTGGCAAAATACTATGATTTAGCAGAAATACTATGATTGAGCAGAAGTACTAAGATGTAGTAAAAGTACTTTGATTTAACAGAAATACAATTATGGAGGAGTAATACTTTAAAATGGGAGAAATATTGATACACACACATCCACAGAGCCTAAAGGGAAGAGTATTTGTGCCATGGAGTGTTAACAAGAATCTGAGGTCCATATTAGAAAAGCTGCTAAAATCATAAATGTTTGCAGAATTGGGAAAGAGAGCGAGCGCCTGGAAAACAGGGTGATGAGCAGTCAGAATTAGATTGCGGTGAGAGGCGAAAAACGCCGTTTTTTGGAGTTATAAAACGTCGTGTAACTCAAAAACTCGGTGGACTAGAAGCATAATTCTTGTACTGGGTGAATCAGCGTACTTTGGTGTACTTTGACTGTGATTTGCATTGCTCTTTGTACATCTGTCGCTGAGATATGACGAGAGAAGAAAGGGCAGACCTCAGATATGATTGGCTAGCTGGGAAGCCGTCCAGACCCTGATTTGTAATTTGAATGTCTCATCCCTCAGATATGATTGGCTGGCTGGGAAGCCGTGCAGGCCCTGATATGTAAATTTGAATGCCTCAGTCCTCACAGAGGATGGCTGCCTGGGGACCTGGCAGAAATATAAAATACTATGATTAAGCATAAATACTAATTTAGCAGAAATACTATTAAGCACAAATCCTATAATAAGCGGAAGTACTATATTAAGCAAAAATCCCATAAAAAGCGGAAATAGTATATTAAGCAACATAAATATCCTATAAATCTATAAAAGCAAAAATACTGTCTATGATTTGGTAGAAAAACTATAATTAATCAGAAATACTATACTGGGCAGAAATACTATATTTAGCACAAATTTTATAAAATAGCAGAAATAGTATGATTCAGCACAATAGTAATAACTTAACCAGAAAAATTGGAAAAGCAAAATGGACAGCTGAAATTATGCTGAACATGCTAAGTGTCCCTCAAATATACTTGTTAAATGAAAAAAAATCGGCAAAAAAAAATATATACCAGCTACACAATCACAAATATGACAATATGGAAACACATGCACAGAGACACACACACAAGATCCAATTCAGTCAACCGGTCTAAATAATTGAATCTACAATGAGATCATCTAAATTCCTCCTCTCTCTCTCTCCCCACAACACACCACCCAAATCAATAGCACCATCAAATATAGAAAAACTAATAGATCATCCCATAAAAGCTTTCTCTCTCTCTCTCTCGTCCACCCCACCACACAACACACACACACACACACACACACACCAAGATCCAATTCAGTCAACCAGTCTAAATATATTGATTTGAATCTTACAATGAGTCACATCATAAAAAGGCTTTCTCTCTCTCTTTCTCTCTCTCTCACCCCCTCTCTGTCACACACACACCACACCAC
>NW_020327473.1:0-13125 GCF_001858045.2 Oreochromis niloticus | reverse complement strand
CTGTCTCTCTGTGCATGTTGTGTTTCCATATGTTTCCATATTTGTGATTGTGTGACTGTTACACTTTTTTTGCTGAGTTTTTTTTCATTTAACATGTACATTTGAAGGACCCTTAGCATGTTCAGCATTTTTTCAGCTGTCCATTTTGCTTTTCCAATTTTTCTGTTTAAGTTATTACTATTGTGCTGAATCATACTATTTCTGCTATTTTATAAGATTTGTGCTAAATATAGTATTTCTACCCAGTATGTATTTCTGATTAATTATGTTTTTCTACCAAATCATATTACATTATTTTTGTTTTTATACCATTTTATAGGATTTTATATTGCTTAATATAGTATTTCTGCTTTTTATAGGATTTGTGCTTAATATAGTATTTCTGCTTTTTATAGGATTTGTGCTTAATACAGTATTTCTGCTAAATGTAGTATTTATGCTTATCACACTATTACTATATATTTCTGCCAGCTTCCCAGCCAACCAATCATATCTGAGGTCTGCAGTTTCTTCTCTCGTCATATCTCAGCGACGGATGTACAAAGAGTAATGAAAATCGCAGTCAAAGTACACCAAAGTCCGCTGATTCACCCAGTACAAGAATTATGCTCCTAGTCCACCTAGTTTTGGAGTTACACGACGTTTTGTAACTCCAAAAAACAGCGCTCTTTGCCTCACACCGCGATCTAATTCTGACTGCTCATCACCCTGTTTCCCAAGGACTCACTGTCTTTCCCAGTGGGGCAGCTGGTAATAACACAGGTCTGCAACCTAAAGGTCGTGGGTTCAACTCCACCTTGGACAACATGTTTTTTGCCCTACAAATTAATACACTATCACAGACCACTAATTCATATTCATCATTTATTACAATTCTCAAAACTTTTTACCAGCTTTTCTAATATGGACCTCACATTCTTCTTAACACTCCATGGCACAAATACTCTTCCCTTTAGGCTCTGTGAATGTGTGTGTGTATCAATATTTCTCCCATTTTAAAGTATTACTCCTCCATAATTGGATTTCTCTTAAATCAAAGTACTTTTACTACATCTTAGTACTTCTGCTCAATCATAGTATTTCTGCTAAATCATGGTTTTTGTGCCAAGTCATCAGAATCATGTTTATTGGCCAAGTATATGTGCATACAAATACAAGGAATTTGGTTCCGGTAGATGGTGGCTCTCGAGCACAGCAATGTAAATCTCACACACACACACACACGCACACACACACACACACGCACACACACGCACCCACACACACACGTATCTATATATACATTACACATGCATACCCATACATACACAAAGCTGTGTAAACCAACTATAAATAACTAATCTAAACGTATATACATAAAATACAAAATGAAATGAGGTGGAATGAATACTACAGAATGTACATAAGGTGCAGTTGCAGTCTGGCAGTGGGAGGAGTGTGACAGTTCAACTGTTTAGAAGGGAGATGGTGAGGGGAAAGAAACTGTTCCTGTGTCGGGTGGTCCTGGTCTGCAGGCTTCTGTACCGTCTGCCAGAGGGCAGCAGATCAAAAAGTCTGTGTCCAGGGTGTGAGGGGTCTGTGATGATTTTCCCTGCCCGTTTCCTGGTTCTTGAGAGGTACAGATCCTGGATGGAGGGCAGGGGGGCGCCGATGATCCTTTCTGCTGCCCGTACAGTCCGCTGCAGTCTGCACCTGTCCTGTTTAGTGGCTGCACCATACCAGACTGTGATGGAGGAGCACAGGACAGACTCAATGACTGCAGTGTAGAACTGGATCAGCAGCTCCTGTGGAAGACTGTACTTCCCAGTTGTCTCAGGAAGTACATCCTCTGCTGGGTCTTTTTGAGGATGGAGTTGATGTTGGTCTCCCACTTCAGGTCCTGGGAGATGGTGGTACCCAGCAACTTGAAGATCTCCACAGTCGACACAGGGCTGTCTGATATGATGAGGGGGGGCAGAGTTGAGGGATGTCTCCTGAAGTCCACTGTCATCTCTACAGTTTAAGAGTGTTCAGCTCCAGATTGTGCTGACTGCACCAGAGTACCAGCCGCTCAACTCATCATAACATTTGTGTTATGTTATAGTATTACTACTAAGTGGAGGAATTTCTGTCATGTTACAGTATATGTGCTGATTACAGTATTTCTGCCAAATATAGTATTTCTGATTAATTATAGTTTTTCTACCAAATCATATTACAGTATTTTTGCTTTTTATACCATTTTTATAGGATTTTTATATTGCTTAATATAGTATTTCTGCTTTTATAGGATTTGTGCTTAATACAGTATTTCTGCTAAATGTAGTATTTATGCTTAATCACACTATTACTATATATTTCTGCCAGCTTCCCAGCCAGCCAATCATATCTGAGGTCTGCCGTTTCTTCTCTCGTCATATCTCAGCGACGGATGTACAAAGAGTAATGAAAATCGCAGTCAAAGTACACCAAAGTCCGCTGATTCACCCAGTACAAGAATTATGCTTCTAGTCCACCTAGTTTTGGAGTTACATGACGTTTTGTAACTCCAAAAAACGGCGCTCTTTGACTCTCACCGCGATCTAATTCTGATTGCTCATCACCCTGTTTCCCAAGAGCTCACTGTCTTTCCCACTGGCGCAGCTGGTAATGACACAGGTCTGCAACCCGAAGGTCGTGCGTTCAACTCCACCTTGGACAACATGTTTTTTGCCCTACAAATTAATACACTATCACAGACCACTAATTCATATTCATCATTTATTACAATTCTGAAAACTTTTTACCAGCTTTTCTAATATGGACCTCACATTCTTCTTAACACTCCATGGCACAAATACTCTTCCTTTAGGCTCTGTGAATGTGTGTGTGTATCAATATTTCTCCCATTTTAAAGTATTACTCCTCCATAATTGTATTTCTCTTAAATCAAAGTACTTTTACTACATCTTAGTACTTCTGCTCAATCATAGTATTTCTGCTAAATTATAGTATTTTTGCCAAATCATGGTTTTTGTGCCAAATCATCAGAATCGTGTTTATTGGCCAAGTATATGTGCAGACAAATACAAGGAATTTGGTTCCAGTAGATGGTGGCTCTCGAGCACAGCAATGTAAATCTCACACACACACACACACACACACACACGCACCCACACACACACGTATCTATATATACATTACACATGCATACACATACATACACAAAGCTGTGTAACCCAACTACAAATAACTAATCTAAACGTATATACATAAAATACAGAAATGAAATGAGGTGGAATGAATACTACAGAATGTACATAAGGTGCAGTTGCAGTCTGGCAGTGGGAGCAGTGTGACAGTTCAACTGTTTAGAAGGGAGATGGCGAGGGGAAAGAAACTGTTCCTGTGTCGGGTGGTCCTGGTCTGCAGGCTTCTGTACCGTCTGCCAGAGGGCAGCAGATCAAAAAGTCTGTGTCCAGGGTGTGAGGGGTCTGTGATGATTTTCCCTGCCCGTTTCCTGGTTCTTGAGAGGTACAGATCCTGGATGGAGGGCAGGGGGGCGCCGATGATCCTTTCTGCTGCCCGTACAGTCCGCTGCAGTCTGCACCTGTCCTGTTTAGTGGCTGCACCATACCAGACTGTGATGGAGGAGCACAGGACAGACTCAATGACTGCAGTGTAGAACTGGATCAGCAGCTCCTGTGGAAGACTGTACTTCCCCAGTTGTCTCAGGAAGTACATCCTCTGCTGGGTCTTTTTGAGGATGGAGGTGATGTTGGTCTCCCACTTCAGGTCCTGGGAGATGGTGGTACCCAGCAACTTGAAGATCTCCACAGTCGACACAGGGCTGTCTGATATGATGAGGGGGGGCAGAGTTGAGGGATGTCTCCTGAAGTCCACTGTCATCTCTACAGTTTTAAGAGTGTTCAGCTCCAGATTGTGCTGACTGCACCAGAGTACCAGCCGCTCAACTCATCATAACATTTGTGTTATGTTATAGTATTACTATTAAGTGGAGGAATTTCTGTCATGTTACAGTATATGTGCTGATTACAGTATTTCTGCCAAATATAGTATTTCTGATTAATTATAGTTTTTCTACCAAATCATATTACAGTATTTTTGCTTTTTATACCATTTTTATAGGATTTTTATATTGCTTAATATAGTATTTCTGCTTTTTATAGGATTTGTGCTTAATATAGTATTTCTGCTTTTTATAGGATTTGTGCTTAATACAGTATTTCTGCTAAATGTAGTATTTATGCTTAATCACACTATTACTATATATTTCTGCCAGCTTCCCAGCCAGCCAATCATATCTGAGGTCTGCCGTTTCTTCTCTCGTCATATCTCAGCGACGGATGTACAAAGAGTAATGAAAATCGCAGTCAAAGTACACCAAAGTCCACTGATTCACCCAGTACAAGAATTATGCTTCTAGTCCACCTAGTTTTGGAGTTACACGACGTTTTGTAACTCCAAAAAACGGCGCTCTTTGCCTCTCACCGCGATCTAATTCTGACTGCTCGTCACCCCGTTTCCCAAGAGCTCACTGTCTTTCCCAGTGGGGCAGCTGGTAAGGAAATTATAGCCATTTGTTTGAGAGGAGTCCTCACTATGAAAATAGACTGCACAAATCCTGTCTCTGTGCTGCGTGTGTAAAAACAGGTGCACCTGTTTTGGCGGGAAAAAGTACATAGCCTTTCTGATTGGTGGATTCAAATTAAGCAGCTCCAGGCTTTTTGACCCACCTAGAAACATACAGGAAACACTGTATGTACAGCCCCTGTTTGTTCACTTGCTTCTGCTGCTGCTGCGTGTGTGTGTGTGTGTGTGTGTGTGTGTGTGTGTGTGTGTGTGTGTGTGTGTCTGTATGACAGAGAGAGAGAGATAGAGAGCCTTTTTATGGGTGTATCTTATTGTGTGATTTAAAATCAATATATTTACACTGGTTGATTGAATTGGATCCTGTGTGTGTCTCTGTGCATGTTTGTTTCCATATATGAGGGCGATTGTGGCTCAAAGTTGGGAGTTCGCCTTGTAATCGGAAGGTTACCGGTTCGAGGCCCGGCTCGGACAGTCTCGGTCGTTGTGTCTTTGGACAAGACACTTCACTCGTTGTCTACTGGTGGTGGTCAGAGGGCCCGGTGGCGCCAATGTCCAGCAGCTTCGCCTCTGTCAGTGCGGCCCAGGGTGGCTGTGGCTACAACGTAGCTTGCCATCACCAGTGTGTGAATGGGTGAATGACTGGATATGTAAAGAGCTTTGGGGTCCTTAGGGACCATAAAAGCGCTATATAAATACAGGCGATTTACCATGTCCATATTTGTAGTTGTGCAAGTTATTACTATTATGCTAATTTACAGTATTTCTGCTACTTTTCGGTGTTTGTGCTAAATACAGTATTTCTGCTAAATCTTAGTATTATTGCTTAATCATATTATTTGAGCAAAATCATAGTATTTGAGCATATTCTTTCTATTTGTGCCATAGCATAATATATTTGCTGAATTACAGCATTTCTGCTATGTTGTAGTATTTGTCCTAAATCACAGTATTTGTGCAATGTTTAGGTATTTTTGTTTAAATAAAGTATCTATGTAATCTTGTACCATGTTTGCTAAAATCCTGTATTTCTGAAAAGTTATCTTGTTTCTGCTAAGTTACAATATTTATTCTAATTTCTGCTGCTAAGTTCTGCTATGTTATTGTATTTCTGCCAAGTATTATGTTTTCTTTACGTTATTGCAGTTCTGCTAAGTAATTACATTTTTGCTAAGTTCTTATGCTTCTGCAAAGTTATTACAATTTTTTGCAAAGGTTTTACAACTTCTGCAACTTTTCAGCTTTTTCAGCTAGTTTCAGCTGACAGCTTCAGCGTTCCAGCATCCACACTGCATTTTCGCAGGAAATGCAAATTTTTCTAGTTGTGTGGATGCTTTAAGGCATCCACACTATTGTTTTCCTGTTTCTCTTTATTCTTTATTATTATTATTATTCTAGTTGCTTCCGTACGTTTTTTGGACTTTAACTACTTTAACAATTTTCAGCCGATTTTCACCGTTCAAATTTTAAACTATTCAGCTTTTTCTGCTAACGACTGCTATGACTTTTGGTATTTTTAACTCTTATACTTTTTAAAATATTAAGCTTTTTTCCTTTAATTTGTCCCATTGAAATGAATGGGAAACTTCTGCAATTCTGCTAAAACTTGCTTGTTTTTGAAACTTAACTACTTTGTCATACTTTCGCCTAGAACAACCATTCAAATTTTAAAATGTTCACAAATTATTGGGCTATTCATGAATGATTCAGCTTTTTCATATCTGTTACCGTTTTCATCTTATCCCTCTTTAAGTTTTGAGTTTCATCTTTGTGATTTTTCACAAAATACATGCGTTGTTATGGTTGCTATGCACTTGGCTTCCAGTGTGCCACTGTAAGTTTCGCAGTCTTCTCTTCATGTTCGAACAACTTCTTGCTACTTGCTCAATTTTCACTTAACTTCCACAAATTATACATCAAAACGTAGGTATTTTTGCTGGCTTTCAGAAAATGTCACTATCATTGTTGTGGGATTTATAGAATTTTGGCAAATCTCCTCAGACCAACACAAAGTCTGAAAACTCTCCATAGAAAGTCAATGGAGAGTTTGTTCAAAATCACCGCTGGATTTCTCTAATGAGAGGCATTTTCGAATCGTCATATCTCCTTAACGAAGCGAAGTTAAGACATGAGGCTTGTGCCATTATATCTTCAGACACTCCTGACGCTCACAATTCAAGAATTTTTTTCTCATCTATTACCATTTGGCCATGAATTGGGTTTGTTTGAGAGTAGGAAATTTGTCCCTCGCTCAGATTTCTTCAGATTTCAAACTCTGGAAATGAGGCACTTTTTTCTCTCGTCATATCTTTTTGATGGATTTCCACAGAGACCTGAAAATTTCCATGATTGTTCACCAAAGCCTGCTGTCTCTTACGGTGAAAGAATTATATCAATACTCCAAAGAGATTTAGAGTTAGAAAGCGTTGTTTGAGGGCAAGCCAAGGCAGTTTTCGCTTGCCTATACTCAGTTATGGTGCATTAGAAGTCAAATATCTTCAATAATTCATATTTTAATGATAAAGTGTCAACACTGTAAGAATCCCCCATCTCTTCTGAACAAAACGGTGTAAGAATGACCGTTCTAGCCCCTACGGTTAGGAAATTATGGTCATTTGTTTGAGGGGAATCCTCACTATGAGAAATACACTGCAGAAATCCTGTCTCTGTGCTCTGTGTGTGTAAAAACGGCTGCACCTGTTTTGGCGGGAAAAAGTACACAGCCTCTCTGATTGGTGGATTCAAATTTAGCAGCTCCCAGGCTGCTTGACTGACCTAGAAACTTGCTTGTCTCTCCCTATGTATGTGTGTGTGTGTGTGTGTGTGTGTGTGTGTGTGTGTGAGACAGAGAGAGAGAGAAAGGGAGGGCGAGAGAGAGTTTTTATGGGAGCATCTTATTATATGATTTAAATTCAATATATTTAGACTGGTTGACTGAATTTGATCCTGTGTGTGTCTCTCTGTGCATGTGTGTTTCCATATGTGTCCATATTTGTGATTGTGTCACTGTTATACTGTTTTTTGCTGATTTGTTTCATTTAACAATTACATTTGAGGGACCCTTAGCATGTTCAGGATTCTTTCAGCTGTCCATTTTGCTTTTCCAATTTTTCGATTTAAGTTATTACTATTGTGTTGAGTCATAGCATTTCTGCTGCTTTTCAGTATTTGTGCTAAATACAGCATTTCTGCAAAATCATACTATGTCTGCTATTTTATGAGATTTGTGCTAAATACAGCATTTCTGCTAAATCATACTCTTTCTGCTATTTCATAAGATTTGTGCTAAATAGTGTTTCTGCTACTTCTGCCAAATTTAGTATTTTGATTAATTAGGGTTTTTCTACCAAATCATAGTACAGTTTTACTGCTTTTTATAGGATTTTTAGAGGATATTTATATTGCTTAATCTAGTATTTCTGCTTTTTATAGGATTTGTGCTTAATATAGTTTTTCTAAAAAATGTAGTATTTATGCTTAATCATACTATTTCTATATATTTCTGCCAGGTCCCCAGGCAGCTAATCCTCTGTGAGGACTGATACATACAAATACATATCAGGGCCTGCACGGCTTCCCAGCCAGCCAATCATATCTGGGGTCTGCCCTTTCTTCTCTCGTCATATCTCAGCGACAGATGTACAAAGAGCAATGCAAATCACAGTCAAAGTACACGAAAGTACGCTGATTCACCCAGTACAAGAATTATGCTTCTAGTCCACCTAGTTTTTGAGTTACACGACGTTTTGTAACTGCAAAAAACGGCGTTTTTCGCCTCTCACCGCAATCTGATTCTGACTGCTCATCACCCTGTTTTCCAGGCGCTCGCTCTCTTTCACAGTGGCGCAGTTGGTAATGACACAGGTCTGCAACCCAAAGGTCGTGGGTTCAATTACACCTTGGGCAACATGTGTTTTTTCCCTACAAATTAATACACTATCACAGACCACTAATTCATATTCATCATTTATTACAATTCTGCAACCTTTTATGATTTTAGCAGCTTTTGTAATATGGACCTCAGATTCTTGTTAACACTCCATGGCACAAATACTCTTCCCTTTAGGCTCTGTGTGTGTGTGTGTGTGTGTGTGTGTGTGTGTGTGTGAGAGAGAGAGAGAGAGAGAGAGAGCGAGAGAGAGCCTTTTGATGGGACCATCTTATTATATCACTTAAATTCAATATATTTAGACTGGTTGACTGAATTTGGTCCTGTGTGTGTCTCTCTGTGCATGTGTGTTTCCATATGTGCCCATATTTGTGATTGTGTGACTGTTATACTTTTTTTGCTGGTTTTTTTTCAATTAACAATTAGATTTGAGGACCCTTAGCATGTTCAGGATTTTTCCAGCTGTCCATTTTGCTTTTCCAATTTTTCTATAAGTTATTACTGTTGTGCTAAGTCATAGCATTTCTGCTGCTTTTCAGTATTTGTGCTAAATACAGCATTTCTGCTAAATCATACTATTTCTGCTATTTCATAGCTTTGTACTAAATATAGTGTTTCTGCCAAATATAGTATTTCTGCTTAATTATAGTATTTCTGCCATTTTATAGTATTTGTGCTAAAACATAGTATTTCTACTAAATGTAGTATTTATGCTTAATCATACTATTTGTATATATTTCTGCCAGGTCCCCAGGCAGCTAATCCTCTGTGAGGACTGATACATATAAAATTTACATATCAGGGCCTGCACGGCTTCCCAGCCAGCCAATCATATCTGAGGTCTGCCCTTTCTTCTCTCGTCATATCTCAGCGACAGATGTACAAAGAGCAATGCAAATCACAGTCAAAGTACACGAAAGTACGCCGATTCACCCAGTATAAGAATTATGCTTCTAGCCCACCTAGTTTTGAGTTACACGACGTTTTGTAACTCCAAAAACAGCGTTTTTCGCCTCTCACCGCAATCTAATTCTGACTGCTCATCACCCTGTTTTCCAGACGCTCGCTCTCTTTCCCAGTGGCGCAGTTGGTAATGACACGGGTCTGCAACCCAAAGGTCGTGGGTTCAATTACACCTTGGGCAACATGTTTTTTTCCCTACAAATTAATACACTATCACAGACCACTAATTCATATTCATCATTTATTACAATTCTGCAAACTTTATGATTTTAGCAGCTTTTCTAATATGGACCTCAGATTCTTCTTAACACTCCATGGCACAAATACTGTTCCCTTTAGGCTCTGTGTATCTGTGTGTGTATCAATATTTTTCCCATTTTAAAGTATTACTCCTCCATAATTGCATTTCTGTTAAATCAAAGTACTTTTACTACATCTTAGTACTTCTGCTCAATCATAGTATTTCTGCTGAATCATAGTATTTTGCCATATCATGGTATTTGTGATAAAGCATTGTATTTCCACAAAATAACAGTATTATGTACTGTTATATTATTACTGCTCATAGTATTTCTGCCAAATCATAATATAACTGCAAAATAAGATTTTTGAGCCAAATCATAGTGTTTGTGCTAAATCCTAGTAAATCTGCTCAGTGATATAACTTCTGCTATGCTGTAGTGCTTTTTGCTAGATTATAGAATTTCTTCTAAATCAAAGTATTTCATGTAAATCATAGAGCAGTTTTTACAGTCATCTTACTGTTAAGCCATAAATTACGTTTGTTTGAGGGGTGGAAATCTGTCCTCCTCTCACTTTTCAAACTCTGAAAATGAAGCCGTTTCTTCTCTCATCATATCTCCGTGACGGAGGTAAAAGGAGCAATGAAAATCGCAGTGAAAGTTCAGCAAAGTCTGCTGATTCACCCAGTACAAGAATTGTGCTTCTATCCCACCTAGTTTTGGAGTTACATGGCGTTTTGTAACTCCAAAAATCGGCGTTTTACGCCTCTCACCGCGATCTAAATCTGACAGTTCATCTCCCCGTTTCCAAAGTGCTGCTCTGTTTCCCAGTGGCACAGTTGGTAATGACGCCGGTCGGTAGCCTAAAGATCACGGGTTCAATTCCACCTTGGTCAACATTATTTTTTCCCTAGAAATTAATACACTATCACAGACAAGTAATTCATATTCATCATTTATTACAATTCTGCAAAGTTTTATGATTTTAGCAGCTTTTCTAATATGGACCTCAGATTCTTCTTAACACTCCATGGCACAAATACTGTTCCCTTTAGGCTCTGTGTATCTGTGTGTGTATCAATATTTTTCCCATTTTAAAGTATTACTCCTCCATAATTGCATTTCTGTTAAATCAAAGTACTTTACTACATCTTAGTACTTCTGCTCAATCATAGTATTTCTGCTAAATCATAGTATTTTTGCCATATCATGGTATTTGTGCCAAAACATTGTATTTGTACAAAGTCATAATATTTCTTCTAAATCATATTATTTCAATCAAATCTCAGGAGTTGTGCTAAACACAGTATTATTACCAAATCATAGTATCTGTACCCAAACATATCTGTTCACTTATTTAACTCTTCTCAACAGTCCAACACCTCTCTTCACCCCGTTTCAGCAGAATTGAGTTTTTTCACCCCTTTCAGCACAAATCCCAGCTTTTTCAGGTGTTTTCAACAGAAATCTCTTTTATTTCTGATTGCTGATGTCTTTGTTTTTCAGCTGCCCGCCCTCTTTCCAGGTGGCGCAATCAGTAATGACACGGCTCTGCAGCTCAAAGGTCGTGGGTTCAATCCCACCTTGGTCAACATTTTTTTTTCACTACAAATTTATACACTTTCACAGACCTGTAATTTATATTGCTAATTTTTTCACTACAAATGAGTAGTGCAAAAACATACTATGTCTGCAACATCATAGTATTACTACTAAATCACGTATTTCTGCCAATCAAGGAGGCTGACTGTTACTAAGTGCATCAGTGTACATAGGTCATCTCTTGTGTGGAGTGCCCTCTTGTGGCGCCTTTTGGGTAGTGCCTTAGTAAACGTGAACACTGCAAAGAAGTGGTATCAGACTGGTTTGTAGTGGAGGAATTTGGTGCCAGTTTCTTTCGTCTTTAATCCGTATTCATGTTGTAATGTAGTAGTACCACAATATGGCAGAACACTATGTTTTGGCACAAATACGTGAAAACGGCTGCACCTGTTTTGGCGGGAAAAAGTACACAGCCTCTCTGATTGGTGGATTCAAATTCAGCAGCTCCCAGGCTGCTTGACTGACCTAGAAAGTTTCTTCTCTCTCCCTCTGTGTGTGTGTGTGTGTGTGTGTGTGTGTGTGTGTGTGTGAGACAGAGAGAGAGAGAGAGAGAGAGAGAGAGAGAAAGCCTTTTTATGGGATGATCTCATTGTAAGATTCAAATTCAATATATTTAGACTGGTTGACTGAATTGGATCTTGTGTGTGTGTGTGTGTGTGTGTGTGTGTGTGTGTGCATGAGAGAGAGAGAGAGGAGAGAGAGAGAGACCCTCTTTAGGGCAGCATCTCATTGTTGGAAAAAATATAATATATTCAGACTGGTTGACTGGCATAGACCCTCCGTGTGTCTCTGTCTCTGTACATTTGTGTATCCATATTTGATTTTGCGTTATTTGTAGATTTGTGTATCCATATTTGATTTGTGTGTATCTGTTGGCTGTTCTTATTTGTATTTCTAAATGTATTTTTATTTTATTTTTCACAGGTGAACAAATTAGTTTTGAGCAACTTAACCATGTTCCTTTTTATTCAGCTTGTCATTTTACCTTTCCAATATTTTCACTTAAGTTATTACTATTCTGCTCAATCATAGTATCTGTTCTAAATCATTGTTATTGAGCTATATGTAGGATTTCTGCTAAATCATAGTATTTCTACTATATTATATTTTCTTTCTAAATATATCATTTCTGCTATAGAGTAGTATTTCTGTAATGTTTCAGATGTTTGGCTAAATATATTCTTTCTGTTATCTTATACTATTTCTCCGAAATTCTTGTATTTTGGGAAGTTATCGTGTTTCTGGTAAGTTACATATTTCTGCTAAGTTCTGCTATGCTATTGTATTTCTGCCAAGTATATGTTTCCTCTAAGATATTGCCAGTTCTGCTAAGTTACTACATTTTAGCAACGTCCTTTGCTTCTGCAAAGTTTTTACAATTTCTGCACTTTTCAGCTTTTTCAGCTAGTTTCAGCTGACAGCTTCAGCGTTCCAGCATCCACACTGCATTTTCGCAGGAAATGCAAATTTTCTAGTTGTGTGGATGCTTTATGCATCCACACTATGAGTTCCTGTTTCTTTATTCTTTATACTTTATTATTCTAGTTGCCACTTTTTGTACGTTTTTTGGCACTTAACTACTTTACAATTCAGCCGATTTCACCGTTCAAATTTTAAACTATTCTGCTATTTCTGCTAATGATGGCTATGACTTTGGTATTTTATGATATTATACTTTTAAATATAGCTTTTTTCCTTTAATTTGTCCCATTGAAATGAATGGGAAACTTCCACAATTCTGCTAAACTTCTTGTTTTTGAACTTAACTACATTCTCATACTTTCGCCTAGAACAACCATTCAAACTTTAAAATGTTCACAAATTATTGGGCTATTCATTAATGATTCAGCTTTTTCATAT
>NW_020327472.1:0-14995 GCF_001858045.2 Oreochromis niloticus | reverse complement strand
TGTGGGTAAGAAACAGGCCACAGCAAGCTGGGAAGCCTGACATGCACGGGCCATCGATGGGGCTGGGTGGTGGTGTCCCTGCCCTGGTTCAAAAAATTACCCATTTCTAGGGTTTAGTGCACTTCATTGGGCCTTCGCGACGTTTCGGCGTAGTTTCGCCTTCCTCAGGCTGGCCCAATGTGTTTCTGTTTGTCTTCTGTTCTGCCTCTCTTGGCTTTTATACTGTTAGTTGACTCCTCTTTTAGGTTTTCTATTTGTGCTTTTCAAAAATTCTTTCTTAGTTTCTAACTTTTCTTAGTTTCTTACTTGTTTTCTTACTTTTCTTAGTTTCTTACTTGTTTTCTTACTTTTCTTAGTTTCTTACTTTCTTAGTTTCTTCTTACTTGTTTTTCTTTGTTCCTTTCTCTATTTCTCTTGTTTTTCTCTTTGTCTTATTTGTTTTTCTTTCTTTACATTTCTCTTTGTTTCATGGCACCCCTACTTGGTTTTTGACATCCCGTCCTGTTTTGTGTCTCTGTTTCTCTTAGTTATTTTTCTATTTTTCTTCTCTTGTCTTTAAGTTCTCTGTTTGTTTTTATGGCACCCCCTGCTTGGTTTATTGACATATCCGTCCTTTGTTATTCATTTTTCTGTTCTTTGTTTTTCTCACTTTTTGTCCTCTTTGTCTTTTGTCTTATACTTGTCTTTCTGTCTTTCTCTTTTCTGACATTCTTGTCTTTCTGTGTTCTTTAGTTTTTCTTAGGGACCTCCCTGGTTAGGGTTAGGGTTTGAGTAGTGGGCAGGGGCACCCCCAACCCCACGAGGCACTGGCTGGTTAGGTGTGGGTAAGAAACAGGCCACCAGCAAGCTGGGAAGCCTGACATGCACGGGCCATCGATGGGCTGGGTGGTGGTGTCCCTGCCCTGGTTCAAAAAATTACCCATTTCTAGGGTTTAGTGCACTTCATTGGGCCTTCGCGACGTTTCGGCGTAGTTTCGCCTTCCTCAGGCTGGCCCAATGTGTTTCTGTTTGTCTTCTGTTCTGCCTCTCTTGGCTTTTATACTGTTAGTTGACTCCTCCCTCTTTTAGGTTTTCTATTTGTGCTTTTCAAAAATTCTTTCTTAGTTTCTAACTTTTCTTAGTTTCTTACTTGTTTTTCTTACTTTTCTTAGTTTCTTACTTGTTTTCTTACTTTTCTTAGTTTCTTACTTTCTTAGTTTCTTCTTACTTGTTTTTCTTTGTTCCTTTCTCTATTTCTCTTGTTTTTCTCTTTGTCTTATTTGTTTTCTTTCTTTACATTTCTCTTTGTTTCATGGCACCCCTACTTGGTTTTTGACATCCCGTCCTGTTTTGTGTCTCTGTTTCTCTTAGTTATTTTTCTATTTTTCTTCTCTTGTCTTTAAGTTCTCTGTTTGTTTTTATGGCACCCCTGCTTGGTTATTGACATATCCGTCCTTTGTTATTCATTTTTCTGTTCTTTGTTTTTCTCACTTTTGTCCTCTTGTCTTTGTCTTATACTTGTCTTTCTGTCTTTCTCTTTTCTGACATTCTTGTCTTTCTGGTTCTTTAGTTTTTCTTAGGGACCTCCCTGGTTAGGGTTAGGGTTTGAGTAGTGGCAGGGGCACCCCCCAACCCACGAGGCACTGGTGGTTAGGTGTGGGTAAGAAACAGGCCACCAGCAAGCTGGGAAGCCTGACATGCACGGGCCATCGATGGGCTGGGTGGTGGTGTCCCTGCCCTGGTTCAAAAAATTACCCATTCTAGGGTTTAGTGCACTTCATTGGGCCTTCGCGACGTTTCGGCGTAGTTCGCCTTCCTCAGGCTGGCCCAATGTTTCTGTTTGTCTTCGTTCTGCCTCTCTTGGTTTAACGTTAGTTGACTCCTCCTTTTTAGGTTTCTATTTGTGCTTTTCAAAATTCTTTCTAGTTTCTAACTTCTAGTTTCTACTTTTTTCTACTTTCTAGTTTCTTACTTGTTTTCTTACTTTTCTAGTTTCTTACTTTTCTTAGTTTCTTCTTACTTGTTTTTCTTTGTTCCTTTCTCTATTTCCTTGTTTCTCTTTGTCTTATTGTTTTCTTTTTACATTCTCTTGTTCATGGCACCCCTACTTGGTTTTGACATCCCGTCCGTTTTGTGTCTCTGTTTCTCTTAGTTATTTTTCTATTTTCTTCTCTTGTCTTAAGTTCCTGTTTGTTTTATGGCACCCCTGCTGGTTTATTGACATATCCGTCCTTTGTTATTCATTTTCTGTTCTTTGTTTTTCTCACTTTTGTCCTCTTGTCTTTGTCTTATACTTGTCTTCTGTCTTTCCTTTCTGAATTCTTGTCTTCTGTGTTCTTTAGTTTTCTTAGGGACCTCCCTGGTTAGGGTTAGGGTTTGAGTATGGGCAGGGGCACCCCCAACCCACGAGGCACTGGTGGTTAGGTGTGGGTAAGAAACAGGCCACCAGCAAGCTGGGAGCCTGACATGCACGGGCCATCGATGGGGCTGGGTGGTTGGTCCCTGCCCTGGTTCAAAAAATTACCCATTTCTAGGGTTTAGTGCACTTCATTGGGCCTTCGCGACGTTTCGGCGTAGTTTCGCCTTCCTCAGGCTGGCCCAATGTGTTTCTGTTTGTCTTCTGTTCTGCCTCTCTTGGCTTTAACTGTTAGTTGACTCCTCCCTCTTTTAGGTTTCTATTGTGCTTTTCAAAAATTCTTTCTTAGTTCTAACTTTTCTTAGTTTCTACTTGTTTTTCTTACTTTTCTTAGTTTCTTACTGTTTTCTTACTTTTCTTAGTTTCTTACTTTCTTAGTTCTCTTACTTGTTTTTCTTGTTCCTTTCTCTATTTCTCTTGTTTCTCTTTGTCTTATTTGTTTTCTTTCTTACATTCTCTTTGTTTCATGGCACCCCCTACTTGGTTTTTGACATCCCGTCCTGTTTTGTGTCTCTGTTTCTTAGTTATTTTTCTATTTTTCTTCTCTTGTCTTTAATTCTCTGTTTGTTTTTATGGCACCCCCTGCTTGGTTTATGACATATCCGTCCTTTGTTATTCATTTTTCTGTTCTTTGTTTTTCTCACTTTTGTCCTCTTGTCTTTGTCTTATACTTGTCTTCTGTCTTCTCTTTTCTGACATTCTTGTCTTTCTGTGTTCTTAGTTTTCTTAGGGACCTCCCTGGTTAGGGTTAGGGTTGAGTAGTGGCAGGGCACCCCCAACCCCACGAGCATCGGCTGGTTAGGTGGGGTAAGAAACAGGCCACCAGCAAGCTGGGAAGCCTGACATGCACGGGCATCGATGGGCTGGGTGTGGTGTCCCTGCCCTGGTTCAAAAAATTACCCATTTCTAGGTTTAGTGCACTTCATTGGGCCTTCGCGACGTTTCGGCGTAGTTTCGCCTTCCTCAGGCTGGCCCCAATGTGTTTCTGTTTGTCTTCTGTTCTGCCTCTCTTGGCTTTATACTGTTAGTTGACTCCTCCCTCTTTTAGGTTCTATTTGTGCTTTTCAAAAATTCTTTCTTAGTTTCTAACTTTCTTAGTTTCTTACTTGTTTTCTTACTTTTCTTAGTTTCTTACTTGTTTTCTACTTTTCTTAGTTTCTTACTTTTCTTAGTTTCTTCTTACTTGTTTTTCTTTGTCCTTTCTATATTCTCTTGTTTTTCTCTTTGTCTTATTGTTTCTTTCTTTACATTTCTCTTGTTCATGGCACCCCTACTTGTTTTGACATCCCGTCCTGTTTTGTCTCTGTTCTCTAGTTATTTTCTATTTTCTCTCTGTCTTTAAGTTCTCTGTTTGTTTTATGCACCCCCTGCTTTTTTGACATATCCGTCCTTTGTTATTCATTTTTCTGTTCTTTGTTTTTCTCACTTTTTGTCCTCTTTGTCTTTTGTCTTATACTTGTCTTTCTGTCTTTCTCTTTTCTGACATTCTTGTCTTTCTGTGTTCTTTAGTTTTTCTTAGGGACCTCCCTGGTTAGGGTTAGGGTTTGAGTAGTGGGCAGGGGCACCCCCAACCCCACGAGGCACTGGCTGGTTAGGTGTGGGTAAGAAACAGGCCACCAGCAAGCTGGGAAGCCTGACATGCACGGGCCATCGATGGGGCTGGGTGGTGGTGTCCCTGCCCTGGTTCAAAAAATTACCCATTTCTAGGGTTTAGTGCACTTCATTGGGCCTTCGCGACGTTTCGGCGTAGTTTCGCCTTCCTCAGGCTGGCCCAATGTGTTTCTGTTTGTCTTCTGTTCTGCCTCTCTTGGCTTTTATACTGTTAGTTGACTCCTCCCTCTTTAGGTTTCTATTTGTGCTTTCAAAATTCTTTCTTAGTTTCTAACTTTTCTTAGTTCTTACTTGTTTTTTACTTTCTTAGTCTTACTTGTTTCTTACTTTCTTAGTTCTTACTTTCTTAGTTCTTCTTGTTTTTTTTCTTTCTATTCTCTTGTTTTTCTCTTTGTCTTATTTGTTTTCTTTCTTTACATTTCTCTTTGTTTCATGGCACCCCTACTTGGTTTTTGACATCCCGTCTGTTTGTGTCTCTGTTTCTCTTAGTTATTTTCTATTTTTCTTCTCTTGTCTTTAAGTTCTCTGTTTGTTTTATGGCACCCCTGCTTGGTTTATTGACATATCCGTCCTTGTTATTCATTTTTCTGTTCTTTGTTTTTCTCACTTTTTCCTCTTGTCTTTGTCTTATACTTTCTCTGTCTTTCTCTTTCTGACATTCTGTCTTTCTGGTTTTTAGTTTTTCTTAGGGACCTCCCTGGTTAGGGTTAGGGTTTGAGTGGGCAGGGGCACCCCAACCCCACGAGGCACTGGCTGGTTAGGTGTGGGTAAGAAACAGGCCACCAGCAAGCTGGGAAGCCTGACATGCACGGGCCCATCGATGGGGTGGGTGGTGGTGTCCCTGCCCTGGTTCAAAAAATACCCATTTTAGGGTTTAGTGCACTTCATTGGGCCTTCGCGACGTTTCGGCGTAGTTTCGCCTTCCTCAGCTGGCCCAATGTGTTTCTGTTTGTCTTCTGTTCTGCCTCTCTTGGCTTTTATACTGTTAGTTGACTCCTCCCTCTTTTAGGTTTTCTATTTGTGCTTTTCAAAATTCTTTCTTAGTTTCTAACTTTTCTTAGTTTCTTACTTGTTTTCTACTTTTCTTTTCTTAGTTTCTTACTTTTCTTAGTTTCTACTTCTTAGTTTCTTACTTGTTTTCTTTTCTCTATTCTCTTGTTTTCTCTTTGTCTTATTTGTTTTTCTTTCTTTACATTTCTCTTTGTTTCATGGCACCCCCTACTTGGTTTTTGACATCCGTCCTGTTTTGTGTCTCGTTTCTCTTAGTTATTTTCTATTTTCTTCTCTTGTCTTTAAGTTCTCTGTTTGTTTTTATGCACCCCCTGCTTGGTTTATTGACATATCCGTCCTTGTTATTCATTTTTGTTCTTTGTTTTTCTCACTTTTTGTCCTCTTTGTCTTTTGTCTTATACTTGTCTTTCTGTCTTTCTCTTTCTGACATTCTTGTCTTTCTGTGTTCTTTAGTTTTTCTTAGGGACCTCCCTGGTTAGGGTTAGGGTTTGAGTAGTGGGCAGGGGCACCCCAACCCCACGAGGCACTGGCTGGTTAGGTGTGGGTAAGAAACAGGCCACCAGCAAGCTGGGAAGCCTGACATGCACGGGCCTCGATGGGGCTGGGTGGTGGTGTCCCTGCCCTGGTTCAAAAAATACCCATTTCTAGGGTTAGTGCACTTCATTGGGCCTTCGCGACGTTTCGGCGTAGTTTCGCCTCTCAGGCTGGCCCAATGTGTTTCTGTTTGTCTTCTGTTCTGCCTCTCTTGGCTTTATACTGTTAGTTGACTCCTCCTCTTTTAGGTTTTCTATTTGTGCTTTTCAAAATTCTTCTTAGTTTCTAACTTTTCTTAGTTTCTTACTTGTTTCTACTTTTCTAGTTTCTTACTTGTTTTTCTTACTTTTCTTAGTTTCTTACTTTTCTTAGTTTCTTCTTACTTGTTTTCTTTGTTCCTTTCTCTATTTCTCTTGTTTTTCTCTTTGTCTTATTTGTTTTTCTTTCTTACATTTCTCTTTTTTCATGGCACCCCCTACTTGGTTTTTGACATCCCGTCCTGTTTTGTGTCTCTGTTTCTCTTAGTTATTTTTCTATTTTCTTCTCTTGTCTTTAAGTTCTCTGTTTGTTTTTATGGCACCCCCTGCTGGTTTATTGACATATCCGTCCTTTGTTATTCATTTTCTGTTCTTGTTTTTCTCACTTTTGTCCTCTTTGTCTTTGTCTTATACTTGTCTTTCTGTCTTTCTCTTTTCTGACATTCTTGTCTTTCTGTGTTCTTTAGTTTTTCTTAGGGACCTCCCTGGTTAGGGTTAGGGTTTGAGTAGTGGGCAGGGGCACCCCAACCCCACGAGGCACTGGCTGGTTAGGTGTGGGTAAGAAACAGGCCACCAGCAAGCTGGGAAGCCTGACATGCACGGGCCATCGATGGGGCTGGGTGGTGGTGTCCCTGCCCTGGTTCAAAAAATTACCCATTTCTAGGTTTAGTGCACTTCATTGGGCCTTCGCGACGTTTCGGCGTAGTTCGCCTTCCTCAGGCTGGCCCAATGTGTTCTGTTTGTCTTCTGTTCTGCCTCTTGGCTTTTATACTGTTAGTTGACTCCTCCCTCTTTTAGGTTTTCTATTTGTGCTTTTCAAAAATTCTTTCTAGTTCTAACTTTCTTAGTTTCTTACTTGTTTTTCTTACTTTTCTTAGTTTCTTACTTGTTTTTCTTACTTTTCTTAGTTTCTTACTTTTCTTAGTTTCTTCTTACTGTTTTTCTTTGTTCCTTTCTCTATTTCTCTGTTTTCTCTTTGTCTTATTTGTTTTTCTTTCTTTACATTCTCTTTGTTTCATGGCACCCCCTACTTGGTTTTTGACATCCCGTCCTGTTTTGTGTCTCTGTTTCTCTTAGTTATTTTTCTATTTTCTCTCTTGTCTTTAAGTTCTCTGTTTGTTTTTATGGCACCCCCTGCTTGGTTTATTGACATATCCGTCCTTTGTTATCATTTTCTGTTCTTTGTTTTCTCACTTTTGTCCTCTTTGTCTTTTGTCTTATACTTGTCTTTCGTCTTCTCTTTTCTGACATTCTTGTCTTTCTGTGTTCTTTAGTTTTTCTTAGGGACCTCCCTGGTTAGGGTTAGGGTTTGAGTAGTGGCAGGGGCACCCAACCCCACGAGGCACTGGCTGGTTAGGTGTGGGTAAGAAACAGGCCACCAGCAAGCTGGGAAGCCTGACATGCACGGGCCATCGATGGGCTGGGTGGTGGTGTCCCTGCCCTGGTTCAAAAAATTACCCATTTCTAGGGTTTAGTGCACTTCATTGGGCCTTCGCGACGTTTCGGCGTAGTTTCGCCTTCCTCAGGCTGGCCCAATGTGTTTCTGTTTGTCTTCTGTTCTGCCTCTCTTGGCTTTTATACTGTTAGTTGATCCTCCTCTTTTAGGTTTTCTATTGTGCTTTTCAAAATCTTCTTAGTTTCTAACTTTCTTATTTCTTACTTGTTTTTCTACTTTCTTAGTTTCTTACTTGTTTTTCTTACTTTCTAGTTTCTTACTTTTCTTAGTTTCTTTACTTGTTTTTCTTGTTCCTTTCTCTATTTCTCTTGTTTTTCTCTTTGTCTTATTTGTTTTCTTTCTTTACATTTCTCTTTGTTTCATGGCACCCCCTACTTGGTTTTGACATCCCTCCTGTTTGTGTCTCTGTTTCTCTTAGTTATTTTTCTATTTTTCTTCTCTTGTCTTTAAGTTCTCTGTTTGTTTTTATGGCACCCCCTGCTTGGTTTATTGACATATCCGTCCTTTGTTATTCATTTTTCTGTTCTTTGTTTTTCTCACTTTTGTCCTCTTTGTCTTTTGTCTTATACTGTCTTTCTGTCTTTCTCTTTTCTGACATTCTTGTCTTTCTGTGTTCTTAGTTTTTCTTAGGGACCTCCCTGGTTAGGGTTAGGGTTTGAGTAGTGGGCAGGGGCACCCCAACCCCACGAGGCACTGGCTGGTTAGGTGTGGGTAAGAAACAGGCCACCAGCAAGCTGGAAGCCTGACATGCACGGGCCATCGATGGGGCGGGTGGTGGTGTCCTGCCCTGGTTCAAAAAATTACCCATTTCTAGGGTTTAGTGCACTTCATTGGCCTTCGCGACGTTTCGGCGTAGTTGCCTTCCTCAGGCTGGCCAATGTGTTTCTGTTTGTCTTCTGTTCTGCCTCTCTTGGCTTTTATACTGTTAGTTGACTCCTCCCTCTTTTAGGTTTTCTATTTGTGCTTTTCAAAATTCTTTCTTAGTTTCTAACTTTCTTAGTTTCTTACTTGTTTTTCTTACTTTCTTAGTTTCTTACTTGTTTTTCTTACTTTTCTTAGTTCTTACTTTCTTAGTTTCTTTACTTGTTTTTCTTTGTTCCTTTCTCTATTTCTCTTGTTTTTCTCTTTGTCTTATTTGTTTTTCTTTCTTACATTTCTCTTTGTTTCATGGCACCCCCTACTTGGTTTTGACATCCCGTCCTGTTTTGTGTCTCTGTTTCTCTTAGTATTTTCTATTTTTCTTCTCTTGTCTTTAAGTTCTCTGTTTGTTTTATGGCACCCCTGCTTGGTTTATTGACATATCCGTCCTTGTTATCATTTTTCTGTTCTTTGTTTTTCTCACTTTTTGTCCTCTTGTCTTTTGTCTTATACTTGTCTTTCTGTCTTTCTCTTTTCTGACATTCTTGTCCTTTCTGTGTTCTTTAGTTTTTCTTAGGGACCTCCCTGGTTAGGGTTAGGGTTTGAGTAGTGGGCAGGGGCACCCCCAACCCCACGAGGCACTGGCTGGTTAGGTGGTGGGTAAGAAACAGGCCACCAGCAAGCTGGGAAGCCTGACATGCACGGGCCATCGATGGGGCTGGGTGGTGGTGTCCCTGCCCTGGTTCAAAAAATTACCCATTCTAGGGTTTAGTGCACTTCATTGGCCTTCGCGACGTTCGGCGTAGTTTCGCCTTCCTCAGGCTGGCCCAATGTGTTTCTGTTTGTCTTCTGTTCTGCCTCTCTTGGCTTTATACTGTAGTTGACTCCTCCCTCTTTTAGGTTTTCTATTTGTGCTTTTCAAAAATTCTTTCTTAGTTCTAACTTTTCTTAGTTTCTTACTTGTTTTTCTTACTTTTCTTAGTTTCTTACTTGTTTTTCTTACTTTTCTTAGTTTCTTACTTTTCTTAGTTTCTTCTTACTTGTTTTCTTTGTTCCTTCTCTATTTCTCTTTTTTCTCTTTGTCTATTTGTTTTTCTTCTTTACATTTCTCTTTGTTCATGGCACCCCCTACTTGGTTTTGACATCCCGTCCTGTTTTGTGTCTCTGTTCTCTTAGTTATTTTCTATTTTCTTCTCTTGTCTTAAGTTCTCTGTTGTTTTTATGGCACCCCGCCTTGGTTTATGACATATCCGTCCTTTGTTATTCATTTTTCTGTTCTTTGTTTTCCTCACTTTTGTCCCTTTGTCTTTTGTCTTATACTTGTCTTTCTGTCTTCTCTTTTCTGACATTCTTGTCTTCTGTGTTCTTTAGTTTTTCTTAGGGACCTCCCTGGTTAGGGTTAGGGTTTGAGTAGTGGGCAGGGCACCCCCAACCCCACGAGGCACTGGCTGGTTAGGTGTGGGTAAGAAACAGGCCACCAGCAAGCTGGGAAGCCTGACATGCACGGGCCATCGATGGGGCTGGGTGGTGGTGTCCCTGCCCTGGTTCAAAAAATTACCCATTTCTAGGGTTTAGTGCACTTCATTGGGCCTTCGCGACGTTTCGGCGTAGTTTCGCCTTCCTCAGGCTGGCCCAATGTGTTTCTGTTTGTCTCTGTTCTGCCTCTCTTGGCTTTATACTTATTGACTCCTCCCTCTTTTAGGTTTCTATTGTGCTTTTCAAAAATCTTCTTAGTTTCTAACTTTCTTAGTTTCTTACTTGTTTTCTTACTTTTCTTAGTTTCTTACTTTTTTCTTACTTTTCTTAGTTTCTTACTTTTCTTAGTTCTTCTTACTTGTTTTCTTTGTTCCTTCTCTATTTCTCTTGTTTTTCTCTTGTCTTATTGTTTTTCTTTCTTTACATTTCTCTTGTTTCATGGCACCCCCTACTTGGTTTTTGACATCCCGTCCTGTTGTGTCTCTGTTTCTCTAGTTATTTTTCTATTTTCTTCTCTGTCTTTAAGTTCTCTGTTTGTTTATGGCACCCCCTGCTTGGTTTATTGACATATCCGTCCTTGTTATTCATTTTTCTGTTCTTTGTTTTCTCACTTTTTGTCCTCTTTGTCTTTGTCTTATACTTGTCTTTCTGTCTTTCTCTTTTCTGACATTCTTGTCTTTCTGTGTTCTTTAGTTTTCTTAGGGACCTCCCTGGTTAGGGTTAGGGTTTGAGTAGTGGCAGGGGCACCCCCAACCCCACGAGGCACTGGCTGGTTAGGTGTGGGTAAGAAACAGGCCACCAGCAAGCTGGGAAGCCTGACATGCACGGGCCATCGATGGGGCTGGGTGGTGGTGTCCCTGCCCTGGTTCAAAAAATTACCCATTTCTAGGGTTTAGTGCACTTCATTGGGCCTTCGCGACGTTTCGGCGTAGTTTCGCCTTCCTCAGGCTGGCCCAATGTGTTTCTGTTTGTCTTCTGTTCTGCCTCTCTTGGCTTTTATACTGTTAGTTGACTCCTCCCTCTTTTAGGTTTTCTATTTGTGCTTTTCAAAAATTCTTTCTTAGTTTCTAACTTTTCTTAGTTTCTTACTTGTTTTTCTTACTTTTCTTAGTTTCTTACTTGTTTTTCTTACTTTTCTTAGTTTCTTACTTTTCTTAGTTTCTTCTTACTTGTTTTTCTTTGTTCCTTTCTCTATTTCTCTTGTTTTTCTCTTTGTCTTATTTGTTTTTCTTTCTTTACATTTCTCTTTGTTTCATGGCACCCCCTACTTGGTTTTTGACATCCCGTCCTGTTTTGTGTCTCTGTTTCTCTTAGTTATTTTTCTATTTTTCTTCTCTTGTCTTTAAGTTCTCTGTTTGTTTTTATGGCACCCCTGCTTGGTTTATTGACATATCCGTCCTTTGTTATTCATTTTTCTGTTCTTTGTTTTTCTCACTTTTTGTCCTCTTTGTCTTTTGTCTTATACTTGTCTTTCTGTCTTTCTCTTTTCTGACATTCTTGTCTTTCTGTGTTCTTTAGTTTTTCTTAGGGACCTCCCTGGTTAGGGTTAGGGTTTGAGTAGTGGGCAGGGGCACCCCCAACCCCACGAGGCACTGGCTGGTTAGGTGTGGGTAAGAAACAGGCCACCAGCAAGCTGGGAAGCCTGACATGCACGGGCCATCGATGGGGCTGGGTGGTGGTGTCCCTGCCCTGGTTCAAAAAATTACCCATTTCTAGGGTTTAGTGCACTTCATTGGGCCTTCGCGACGTTTCGGCGTAGTTTCGCCTTCCTCAGGCTGGCCCAATGTGTTTCTGTTTGTCTTCTGTTCTGCCTCTCTTGGCTTTTATACTGTTAGTTGACTCCTCCCTCTTTTAGGTTTTCTATTTGTGCTTTTCAAAAATTCTTTCTTAGTTTCTAACTTTTCTTAGTTTCTTACTTGTTTTTCTTACTTTTCTTAGTTTCTTACTTGTTTTTCTTACTTTTCTTAGTTTCTTACTTTTCTTAGTTTCTTCTTACTTGTTTTTCTTTGTTCCTTTCTCTATTTCTCTTGTTTTTCTCTTTGTCTTATTTGTTTTTCTTTCTTTACATTTCTCTTTGTTTCATGGCACCCCTACTTGGTTTTTGACATCCCGTCCTGTTTTGTGTCTCTGTTTCTCTTAGTTATTTTTCTATTTTTCTTCTCTTGTCTTTAAGTTCTCTGTTTGTTTTTATGGCACCCCTGCTTGGTTTATTGACATATCCGTCCTTTGTTATTCATTTTTCTGTTCTTTGTTTTTCTCACTTTTTGTCCTCTTTGTCTTTTGTCTTATACTTGTCTTTCTGTCTTTCTCTTTTCTGACATTCTTGTCTTTCTGTGTTCTTTAGTTTTTCTTAGGGACCTCCCTGGTTAGGGTTAGGGTTTGAGTAGTGGGCAGGGGCACCCCCAACCCCACGAGGCACTGGCTGGTTAGGTGTGGGTAAGAAACAGGCCACCAGCAAGCTGGGAAGCCTGACATGCACGGGCCATCGATGGGGCTGGGTGGTGGTGTCCCTGCCCTGGTTCAAAAAATTACCCATTTCTAGGGTTTAGTGCACTTCATTGGGCCTTCGCGACGTTTCGGCGTAGTTTCGCCTTCCTCAGGCTGGCCCAATGTGTTTCTGTTTGTCTTCTGTTCTGCCTCTCTTGGCTTTTATACTGTTAGTTGACTCCTCCCTCTTTTAGGTTTTCTATTTGTGCTTTTCAAAAATTCTTTCTTAGTTTCTAACTTTTCTTAGTTTCTTACTTGTTTTTCTTACTTTTCTTAGTTTCTTACTTGTTTTTCTTACTTTTCTTAGTTTCTTACTTTTCTTAGTTTCTTCTTACTTGTTTTTCTTTGTTCCTTTCTCTATTTCTCTTGTTTTTCTCTTTGTCTTATTTGTTTTTCTTTCTTTACATTTCTCTTTGTTTCATGGCACCCCTACTTGGTTTTTGACATCCCGTCCTGTTTTGTGTCTCTGTTTCTCTTAGTTATTTTTCTATTTTTCTTCTCTTGTCTTTAAGTTCTCTGTTTGTTTTTATGGCACCCCCTGCTTGGTTTATTGACATATCCGTCCTTTGTTATTCATTTTTCTGTTCTTTGTTTTTCTCACTTTTTGTCCTCTTTGTCTTTTGTCTTATACTTGTCTTTCTGTCTTTCTCTTTTCTGACATTCTTGTCTTTCTGTGTTCTTTAGTTTTTCTTAGGGACCTCCCTGGTTAGGGTTAGGGTTTGAGTAGTGGGCAGGGGCACCCCCAACCCCACGAGGCACTGGCTGGTTAGGTGTGGGTAAGAAACAGGCCACCAGCAAGCTGGGAAGCCTGACATGCACGGGCCATCGATGGGGCTGGGTGGTGGTGTCCCTGCCCTGGTTCAAAAATTACCCATTTCTAGGGTTTAGTGCACTTCATTGGGCCTTCGCGACGTTTCGGCGTAGTTTCGCCTTCCTCAGGCTGGCCCAATGTGTTTCTGTTTGTCTTCTGTTCTGCCTCTCTTGGCTTTTATACTGTTAGTTGACTCCTCCCTCTTTTAGGTTTTCTATTTGTGCTTTTCAAAAATTCTTTCTTAGTTTCTAACTTTCTTAGTTTCTTACTTGTTTTTCTTACTTTTCTTAGTTTCTTACTTGTTTTCTTACTTTTCTTAGTTTCTTACTTTTCTTAGTTTCTTCTTACTTGTTTTTCTTTGTTCCTTTCTCTATTTCTCTTGTTTTTCTCTTTGTCTTATTTGTTTTTCTTTCTTTACATTTCTCTTTGTTTCATGGCACCCCCTACTTGGTTTTTGACATCCCGTCCTGTTTTGTGTCTCTGTTTCTCTTAGTTATTTTTCTATTTTTCTTCTCTTGTCTTTAAGTTCTCTGTTTGTTTTTATGGCACCCCTGCTTGGTTTATTGACATATCCGTCCTTTGTTATTCATTTTTCTGTTCTTTGTTTTTCTCACTTTTGTCCTCTTTGTCTTTTGTCTTATACTTGTCTTTCTGTCTTTCTCTTTTCTGACATTCTTGTCTTTCTGTGTTCTTTAGTTTTTCTTAGGGACCTCCCTGGTTAGGGTTAGGGTTGAGTAGTGGGCAGGGGCACCCCCAACCCACGAGGCACTGGCTGGTTAGGTGTGGGTAAGAAACAGGCCACCAGCAAGCTGGGAAGCCTGACATGCACGGGCCATCGATGGGGCTGGGTGGTGGTGTCCCTGCCCTGGTTCAAAAATTACCCATTTCTAGGGTTTAGTGCACTTCATTGGGCCTTCGCGACGTTTCGGCGTAGTTTCGCCTTCCTCAGGCTGGCCCAATGTGTTTCTGTTTGTCTTCTGTTCTGCCTCTCTTGGCTTTTATACTGTTAGTTGACTCCTCCCTCTTTTAGGTTTTCTATTTGTGCTTTTCAAAAATTCTTTCTTAGTTTCTAACTTTTCTTAGTTTCTTACTTGTTTTTCTTACTTTTCTTAGTTTCTTACTTGTTTTTTACTTTTCTTAGTTTCTTACTTTTTAGTTTCTTCTTACTTGTTTTTTTTGTTCCTTTCTCTATTTCTCTTGTTTTTCTCTTTGTCTTATTTGTTTTTCTTTCTTACATTTCTCTTTGTTTCATGGCACCCCCTACTTGGTTTTTGACATCCGTCCTGTTTTGTGTCTCTGTTTCTTTAGTTATTTTTCTATTTTTCTTCTCTTGTCTTTAAGTTCTCTGTTTGTTTTTATGGCACCCCTGCTTGGTTTATTGACATATCCGTCCTTTTGTTATTCATTTTTCTGTTCTTTGTTTTTCTCACTTTTTGTCCTCTTTGTCTTTTGTCTTATACTTGTCTTTCTGTCTTTCTCTTTTTCGACATTCTTGTCTTTCTGTGTTCTTTAGTTTTTCTTAGGGACCTCCTGGTTAGGGTTAGGGTTTGAGTAGTGGGCAGGGGCACCCCCAACCCCGAGGCACTGGCTGGTTAGGTGTGGGTAAGAAACAGGCACCAGCAAGCTGGGAAGCCTGACATGCACGGGCCATCGATGGGGCTGGGTGGTGGTGTCCCTGCCCTGGTTCAAAAATTACATTTCATTCTAGGTTTAGTGCACTTCATTGGGCCTTCGCGACGTTTCGGCGTAGTTTGCCTTCCTCAGGCTGGCCCAATGTGTTTCTGTTTGTCTTCTGTTCTGCCTCTTGGCTTTTATACTGTTAGTTGACTCCTCCCTCTTTTAGGTTTTCTATTTGTGCTTTTCAAAAAATTCTTTCTTAGTTTCTAACTTTTCTTAGTTTCTTACTTGTTTTCTTACTTTTCTTAGTTTCTTACTTGTTTTCTTACTTTTCTTAGTTTCTTACTTTTCTTAGTTTCTTCTTACTTGTTTTTCTTGTTCTTTCTCTATTTCTCTTGTTTTTTCTCTTTGTTTATTTGTTTTTCTTTCTTTACATTTCTCTTTGTTTCATGGCACCCCCTACTGGTTTTTGACATCCCGTC
>NW_020327471.1:0-38570 GCF_001858045.2 Oreochromis niloticus | reverse complement strand
TTGATCTTGAAAGAAGTACACATAACAACTGGATACGGTTGATTTTTTCTGCCACTCCACAGGGTAATTGGACTCGCTGTAGTATTCTGACAGCGAAGAACACCAACGTCTTGTCCACTGTCGCTGTTACGTATGTGTCAGCTAACGAGAGAAATACATTTGGTTAGGTGCTACAATAAAGGTTACAACACTACGTTCGATGTACAACGTACGGTGTTTCAGCCACCAGGAAACAAACGGCGTTCAGGCGAGTTCACAAACATGCACATACACAATGGTGTTTTAAGAGTGACTGCAAACCTTTTGAAACAAGAGACAAGACATTATTGGAGCGCACAACCCCAAAGGACATCCAGCTTAACATGGCCATATTTCTCAGTGATCCACCAAGAATGTCCAATGTGATCATCACACATTCTTCACAATGAGATTAGACCCAGCTCGGCTGGTAATGTAGCCAGGTCGGCTGGATAGTGTAGCCAGGTCGGCTGGGTAGTGTAGCCAGTCGGCTGGGTAATGTAGCCAGGTCGGCTGGGTAGTGTAGCCAGGTCGGCTGGGTAGTGTAGCCAGGTCGGCTGGGTAATGTAGCCCGGTCGCTGGGTAGTGTAGCCAGTCGGCTGGTAATGTAGCCAGGTCGGCTGGGTAGTGTAGCCAGGTCGGCTGGGTAATGTAGCCAGGTCGGCTGGGTAGGTAGCCAGGTCGGCTGGGTAATGTAGCCAGGTCGGCCAGCTTTGCGCTGCAGGTCGGCCAGCTTTACGCTGCAGTCGGCCGGGTAGTGTAGCCAGGTCGGCCTGGTAATGTAGCCAGGTCGGCCAGCTTTGCGCTGCAGGTCGGCCAGCTTTACGCTGCAGGTCGGCCGGGTAGTGTAGCCAGGTCGGCCAGCTTTGCGCTGCAGGTCGGCCAGCTTTGCGCTGCAGTCGGCCAGCTTTACGCTGCAGGTCGGCCGGTAGTGTAGCCAGGTCGGCTGGGTAATGTAGCCAGGTCGGCAGCTTTGCGCTGCAGGTCGGCCAGCTTTACGCTGCAGGTCGGCCAGCTTTACGCTGCAGGTCGGCTGGGTAGCTCAACCCCAGATGCATTTAAGTTTCATAGTGTAGAGGTAACACAGCGTGTTTTCAGCTAGACTCTTTTGTAGTGCAACAAACCCAAACACCACCACAGGCTGTTTCCCCACTCCTCGCTGGCTGACAACCATGGAGTACATAACATTGGCCATTCGATGGTGCTGGGAACCAAAGCTCACATTAATGTGTGGTCGCCCGAGGATTCAGGTGTTATAAAGTGGAGCCTGACAAGATGGGAGACAGAACCCTATCAACTGCCAACTCAACATTTGACGACAGTATGCATGCAAATCAACACCCTGTCGGCTAATGCCATCAGAAAACGACTGTTGCGCAGAGGAAGAAATCTGTGGGTGGACCCTAGTTGCGTTCTTTTAACGGAGGGTTCGTTTGATACAATCCTCAACTCCTATGTAGATGCGAACAAAACAGTGTCACATACGTACAGCATACTGACGACTCATGCTCTGGCTCATCGTTCTACAGGCACGTGAATGACTGCAACGCCCTTGTCGCTGCCAAGGGTTGGACAAAGGATGACAAAACAATCGCCTGTGATTCTCACACTATCTTTCAGCTGCATTGTAAACATGTAAGGTGGCTTTATTTTTTCCCGAGGTGTCTGTTGACCCACTGTAAGCTGTGTTTACATAATGATTAACGATACATAATAATTATTATTACAATGTATCCCCTGTGCAGGAGCCCCACAGCGTGACTCTCCTCGTCAAAAGCCACTCAAGTGATTCTAAGTTGCTGCACATCCGATGCGACGAACCTACGTGTATCCGAGACCTGCTGAGGAGATATGACATAAATTGTGAGACGGTGTGGAACGACACCATGTCCTTATCGTGTAACTCTCCATGTATAGCCTTGACTGACCATGACATGGACCTCATCTACGCGGAGGCCACCCCGGTGTGATAACTGGCCAGTCCACAGCGGGGCCCAAAGACACGTTTGATCATCGCATGAAACACCTGAAAGTTCGCACAAAGCACCGCACCATGAAAAACAAGCCTTACTCTATACCTACGACACCGCAGAATGTACCGAGAGGCGCGTCGCTCCTGGACGATGACCTAACCCAAGAGGACTCCAACCCAACGTTACCCACCGTGTTATATTACAGCGACCCGCTGTCCACGGTCACCGAAGTGCTGAGGAACGACGGTCGGTTTCTCGGTGATTGTCAACTCGCCACATCTTACGATGGCGAGCATAACGTGGACGCAGCTGATGTCCTCATTTCAGGAGAGACACCCATTTGTCAGTGGCAGCACATCAGCTGTGCATTGTGGGTAAGACTCTGTGTGTGTGTGTGTGTGGTGTGTGTGTGTGTGGTGTGTGTGTCTGTGTCATAATCGCTTACAGTTGCTTACAGTTGTTTCTTGTCTCTGTAGGTAGAACAACGCCCCCACCTGACGAGGATCACATGTTCACGTACCCTTACAATGCACAGTCTGCGAGAGGAAGTGATGTCTACCTGGAGTGTGGCCACCTTGCTGCCAAGCGTGCATACCTCTTTGGGAAACAAAGAGGCCATGGCTGATCACATGTCCTCTTTGCAAGCAACACGTTGGCAAGAAAAACATTACAACCGCAGGCGTAACCTCCAGGAGTTGCACATCGTGTGGAAAGGACAAGTGCTGGCTGTCGGATTGCGGTCATGTGTGCTGGTTCTTGTGATACTACCTGTAAAGTCTGTGCCGCTGTGTTAAAAAGCTCTGAGAATGTACATGTAACATGCTTGGATGATCGTTAATGGAAAGTACTCACAGTAAAGAAGCCTTGATGTATGTTTAGAGGTAATGTTTTATTCATCAAAAACCATGTGTACATACAAACTGTCTGTGTGATTTTCATTCACATCCATTCAACACAATATCAAGGGTTGTAACCGTCGTAACATCTGTGTTTGCGACAGGCTCGATAGCCACATTGGACCGGTCCCACGCACGCCATGCTGCTATTATGTGTAAAGCGCTGGTTCGCCGGTAAGTCTGTAGTCAGGGACCCCATGTTCAGTAGGTTATAAGTGTATGCGTCCGCGTTGTTTCCTCCGGCCATAATGTAATAACATTTCACAAGACCGAGGCTTGTATCCAGGCCCGGGTTGCTGCTTTCGACCACTATTATATACACACCCTCGCTCATCGATCCAGACCGTAAGTTCGTAGATGCCCCTGGAGACCAACATACCACACACCGACCTGATATATTTCTGCCAGAGAAGCGAATTGTGGCCAATGACATGATGGGTTTGATGGGAGTGTCACGGTGTGGGTCCGTCAGGTGTCAGCATCTCGAAGACACGATAGCAGCGACTCCATCCAAGTTCACAAGTACGACCCTATCATACGAACTCGAACACCTTTTGTACTATACAACTCGGTACACCGATGTACTTTTTGTTGAGTCGGCCACGTTATCCAGTGTGAAACCTGTACTCTTTCGCTCAGCTTTACCAATGATCGACGTAGTGGGATAGAGAATGTTGTTTTGGTCTTTAAGTCAGACCCAATGTTTTAAAGTCATAACCGTAGATTCCATCTTGGGCTTTAGCGGTTGGGGCGATTGTTCAAGTTTCCTTTGTTTGTCGTATTTATGGAGATAGAGGCCTTCTTAGCTTACTTCGGCGCATACTAGCCTCGCCGACATCATGGGGCTTGTTCCGTACCAAGTGACCAAATCGCTGCAGTCAGCACACTCTCATACAAGTCAAACACTATGTTGGTGTTATGTGGTGCAGGCCAATTATGTCTCTTGCATCTTCGCGGGCGACACACGTTTGCTGCAGCACATTCGTAGCCGCAATGCCGACGCCTCGGTCTTTTCGCGATCGCGAACGTATGTCATCTGGCTGCATGTGTCTTAGGTCCACATCTAGTGCGGTAGACAAGACGCGGATCGACGACGCCAATGTGTTCATTTCAGTTACTTTAGCTTCCATGTCATCAACCTCGCCCTTTGTCATCTCGAGTGCACTCTCGAGATCGGAAATGTATTTGACTTTCTCTGTTAGCTCTCTCTCCAGTGTGCCGTTCAGGTTTTCAGAGAAATCAGGCTGGCCTGCAGTGACTCACGTTCCCGGAGAGGGTTTGGATTTCACTCTCGCTCTCTGCAGCGAACGTGTGCTGTCGACTTAAGTTTCTCTAACTTGTGGCTGAGATCATCTATAGACGCCTTGTGACAAGCTTTATCTTGGTTGCTGTCTTCTTGGAATGAAAGGAACTCTCTCTTAGCGTCACGGTCTCTTTTTTAGCTTTTTCTAATTCCTGCACAAGCCTGTATCTATCGTCTTCGCGTGTACGCTTGTACTTCTCGTGTGCGACTGTCAGCTTATGAATCGTGCGTTTGTGTTCATCGACTTCCTTGGCCAGATCCAGGATTCGCCTCTCCGATGTCTGCTTGTGTGCTTCAGCTTGACACTGGCGATCTTCCTCTTTTGCTGATAACACATTGCTTAGATTATTTTTGTCATCCCGTAGTTGTTCGCATGTCGCCGTTGTACGTGTGAGTTCATCGGTAGCGTTTACGATGACAGCCGTGAGCTGGACTACCAACTCTACCACGCTTGGAAGCGCTCTGTCAACTTACCACTGGTGTCGGGCATGGTTTGTGACACGACGGGTTTCAATCGCTGCACGATTGACAACAATTTGTCACAGAGACTGCCATCGTTCTTACGGGCATGCTCGGTGACGGCGTTCCAATCCGTCGTTTCGATGGCTATATTTTCTGCACACAGTCTTGTGCAACAAGCTATCACATTGTCCGCCAGGGGTATATCAGCTAAGCTCTTCATGTGCCTACACTCCGAGAACAAGCCCGTTGTTACACAGCTCTCTAATCTGCGGATCGTCATGTCGTAACAACCGCATATTTCCATAGCCAAATCGAAGCCTATAGTCTCACGAGCGTCGGTTCTTTCGAATACTCTAACCATCTAGTCAACTCGGCGAAAGTCTCTGTCATTCCCCTGACGTAGCCGTTATCGTGTGTGCCGGCAAAGGCTTTGCGCACACTGAAGTCTCCTCAGATGGCGAGGGGTCCGTCTGGGTGTCCAAATGGAAGAGTCTTGACATGATATCCAACAGAGCGACACGAGAATCTTCGCCAGCACCGAACGGAGGTCGATTTTTCACTCGACTCTTGGCGGCTTCCCAGTTTTCCCTGTACAGTTCCCAGACTCTGTGTTTCCGCGACTGGACGCCTCCTGTTCGTCCGTGCGCGCGGTCTCGGTACCGTTTTTGCCACGTCCACCAGCCTGGGTCTGGCTCGTTCCTCGGCGGCTTGTTCTGTCTTTTCTGTCTTTTCGCGTACGGGTATGTTGCTCGTGGCCGTGCACTCGTCTCGCTCGCTGTAGTGTGACCTGTGTGTTGTTGACGAGTCGCCGCCGTGTCTGCCGCAGAGGGCTGGATTGTCTTCTTGGTCCGACGTGAATTCGACTTGCTTTTGCGCCGTTGATCCTCTTTCTTCTGCTGCACTCCGGTGTCTGTGGTGCTCGTTTTCCCATTCTTCCTCAAAGCTTGTGGTGTAGGGGCGCTTGTGATTAAGGCATCGTCCTGGTCCTTGGGTTCTCGCGTTGGTTCTCCATTTTCCGAAGAAGAGCGTGTCGAAAACACTCTAGCGCACAGAGACGTACACAGGTCACGAAGAGCACTTTGTCAATCTGCGTCACGGCCAAAACTCTCTTGGGTTCTGCGGGGCAAGCTATTGGCATATCGCGGTAGTCGTGGCCGCACCGTTGACAGAGCTCTTTAACGCGACCGTACTGTTTCGCGTCTACCTTAAGGCTAGCCAACAGTTTTTCCGTCGCACTACACCAGCGGTCGAGCGCTCCGCAGCACAAAGCCGTGAGTATCACGGCCCAGTAGGGAGCGTCTATGACCTCCCGGGTAACGGCTTGCGATGCGCGCTTCGATATAGCTAGACCGGTGCGCGTCAGTTCCACTTCCACCCAACCTAGAGCGGATCGTTTAACGGACTCTCTAGCTGCACGCATGGGCCATAGGTCGTGTTGGTTAACAGTCGTACATGTCACGGGTGTTATGTCGCTAGACAGTGTCCATAACACGGATGTGCCCACAGGTCCCTTTCGGGCTCGATGAAAGAAGTACCGTCGGCGCCTTGCGACGTTTCGCGACTCAGGTGCTCTAGGGTCAGTCTGCTTTGCTCGTACACGACTTTGAATGCCAAAGGAGCCGCCAGCCTAGACAGCGTATCTCTAACAAGTTCTGCTATGTGCATGTCTTTGTCCTCGCCAGTTACGTGAAATAGCAAGTTCCGAAATTCCATATCGACGACGGAGTATATCCTAGATACGATCGACTCCGGGCGATGACCGTCGACCGCGTCCCGAAAAACGGATTTGCGATTACGTGTGACGGACGTGAGGTTTCACCCATGCGAACGGTGCTCTTGCTAGGATGCTCACCGTCCTTACTTCGTGGCCCTTAGAGTTCGTGTACATTCCGGTGAGGTGTTTGGCTGTAATAAGACCGCGATCGTCCTGTTTGCTCTCTGTGTACGCGACCCGAATTATTAGACAGTTGCCGACTCTGGACTGCGCCTTGGTCAATGGGATACGATAGAGCCCATCCTCGCCAGGCTCTGTGAGAATAACCGTTGTCGGTATCACTTTCTCAATGCTGACCGTGTGAGACCAAAAGTATTCTACGAGTTGCACGTTAGAGGTGTGTTGGGCCAAACGCACCGTCAAATGATACGCTCCGCTCCAGTCGCCTACTTGACTCAGATCCATGTTTGCAACTACACAAAGCCGATGATACTATGTGTGTGGGATTAACGTGGCGTGCTGTGCGTGATACACAAAGCATAAGTTGTACAATAATCACACGTGGTTGGTATCACACAAACAGTTTATTGTATGTACAGTGAAACAAGAACAACACCAACAATGTCAGATGTACTACCTGTGAATGGAATTACACACAGTCTATAACAAACACATGACGGTGATCATCATCGCTGATCATCATCATCATCATCCATGACAGTCTTTGGTCGTTCTTCACTGTCGATCTTTATGATAGATGCGGTTGTCAGAGTCACTAAGCCCTGTTCGAAAGCCTCCTCTGCGATAGATGTGGTTGTCAGAGTCCCCAAGCCCTGTTCGAAAGCCTCCTCTGCGATAGATGCGGTTGTCAGAGTCCCTAAGCCCTGTTCGAAAGCCTCCTCTGCGATAGATGCGGTTGTCAGAGTCCCTAAGCCCTGTTCGGAGGACTCTGAGCATTCATGCCTGGGAGAGTCCATCTCCTTGTCTTTTACAGATGGCTCGCTTGTCACATCTAACACATCCAGCGCCTCAGACGCTTTGGATGGTCCTGTGTTGTATTATCAGAGACCGCGGTGACATTGCTGTCGTATCCAACATCCTCGCCATCCTCGCATTCGAGATCAAATATGCAGCTCCGTGTAGTGTTGCAGGCCAAACTCCTCATGTACGTGGGATCGGATTCTAGATCGTAGTCATCTACACACGCTATGGTGCTCACTGTGCCAGCGGAGGAACCGAATCCTTCTTGTTGTCGTGAGTCTACTTTCATCAGTTCATTGATAAACTCGTCCTTGACACCCATGTTGTTTATAACGGTTAGATACAACATCAAATTGTTTTGTGCACCTAAGCCCTGCAGAGCACAATCCCTTTCCCAGGCCTTCACGTCGAACATGTTTGGGTAATGTCTCCCTATTGCATCTAGAAGCTCGGTGTACAGCATGCCTGTGACGGCTTTCATTACGGCGAGGTTAGTTTCCATCGTTGTGGCCATGTCTTAGGCGCGAGCGAGTGTTTGGCAGCTTACGCACTGGGAGTATAGCGTTTCGATATCCACTAGTACTTCAGAAAAAATCGGTTGGGTACATTTTGGGCAGGCTATGTACATTTGTTTCATCTCAGTGAATGTGCACGTGTTGACGTCTCTGGTGCTAAGCGGCACATTGAACATTGGAGCCGCGCAACACGAGGACCCGAACGACATGCACTCAAAGTCGTATTCGACGTCTATATTCCTAGGGTTGCCTTTCACTTCAGAGGAATGAAACGTTTGGTTTTTCAGACACTTGGAACACCTGAGATCGCCTTCGACTCTTGGCTGCACAGAAGGCGCGGGCGCTCCGGGTATGAGGAGTATCTGCTTGTGGTTGTGATCGACCCAATTGATGTGGCAGTTTAGCACGGCATACAGTAGCATCTGCGATTCCGGGGGCAGTTGCCTCAGCCGTTGAAATTGCCCCAGGTGGAAAGCCTTGACGCTTTCGCGTAGCTTGGGTATGCAGCCCGCTGCCGTTTCCAACGGGGTGTCCGTCGTGTACGCGAGTGCGAGTTTGTAATAACAACTCAGCTCCCACTCCGACGCTAACGTTAGCGTCGGATGCCCCAGAGTCTTAACTACCTGAAAGGCGTTGATCAACTTGGTGTGATAGGACTTTCTCGTAGCGGAGTACACGAGCTTGGACCATTTTATCAGGCCTGCTTCGTGTCTGTGGTCCTCGTGCGATTCGTAGGTTCTTTGGTCTCGGTAGTCCGCCCCGCGGTAAGCGGGCTCCGCTGTGTGAAAGCTAATATCCTGTCCCTGTGTGGCGTTTGCGCTTGGGGCCGTATTGCCTACAGTGCATTGCGACTGCTCGGTCGGAGCGAACGATGCAGTCCAGGAGGCGGAGCCCGCGCCATCCCCGGCTGGCCAGAAACTTTAAAGCCTCGACTGTCACAAGCCTGAGTTTGTGTTCAGCTTGTTCCTCATCGAAATATAACACTTGCTTTTGAAAACTGTAGAAATCGGCGAGCAGCGCTAAGCGTAGCACGCCCTCGTACCCGGCCAGTTGCACCACCGTGGATTCGTCCGATAAGGAGGACTCGCCCGTGCGCTCGACCAGGCTGCACGACAGAGTACGCCACAAAGACAGGCAGACGGTCTTGACTTCGTCCACGAGAGGGACGTTGGATTTAGCGGACAAACATTTTATAAGCTCGGATCTTAACGTCGAGGGGGAATCTGTCTCTTTTTGCTTATAATGGCATGCCAAACTGAGACACTCCAGGTACGCCTGCAGCAAGATCCCTTTTGCATACCGACCGGACCACACGACGGTGGGATCGGGTACCCGTGCAAGGTCAGTTCTTTTGCGCCGGTGATCCTCGATTCTCCCGTCGTCTTCCATCTGTACCTACCGGTCCTGTTCCCCGACGAAGTGTTGAAGATACACGCAGAACACTTGGGGCACTTCTTAGCCTTGCAGAGTATACCCAAAGTCAACGTCGATCTGGAGAGCACGCTCTTCCGCGGCCTATGTCGACTGTTCACCAGAGAGAGGGTCCTTGCGGTGTACGCCCAGACCACAGGGGATCCTCCCTGTGACCCGGAGGATCTACCTTGCGGTCAACGACTGGAGGACTACGAAAACGACGACGGCGAACTCCCTCGCGTGTTTGCCTCTTTCACTAAAAGTAAATCAAAACAAAACGTTCTGGCTCTACTGCGACGCCTTCTGTCTTTGTTCAACAAGACCGACCTCATCGAAAAAGAGATACCTCATACTCCCGAACAGGAACCCGAACACATGCTATTCTTGTATCTCATTCAGCTCATGGTGGTGTTCGTGAGTAGCCAAATGCCCGAGACCGACCTGGCTACCATTATGAGCGTGGCATCGTCTGTGTTTCTCGAGACGAACCTCTGTCACCCCTGTGCGCAGCTACGCTGTTGAAGCCTATGTTCGTCCCTTACTACGAGCAGCAATCCAGTAGGTCGAAGAAAAAGGCAGACGGGAAATCGCTCGCCGAGCGCACACCCAGAGTGGCCGGTTACAGGTTGTTCACGGGGTACGTGTTGAACGACAAGGGCGAGGACGTGTCGACTTCTGGCGATCTGGAATGGACGGAGCGCAGCATTCTGAACCGCGTGCAAGGCTGGAAGCTACAAGAGCGTGACGCCAGGAAACTGTGGTTCGTGGCGCCTCAGATGGGCGACAGGGTTACGATGATCAAAACCGAGGCCTTGCAGTTGATGGGGGGCAAACCGGCGAGAAGGCCGTCAAGATAGCAGAATGCCTAGTGTGCGACAATGTCATGGCCTACATGCAGTCGAGCGTCATCGGCACCTTGTGTAATATGTTGCCTTGTCACGCCAACAGTGAGTTCGACGAACCCGTGATGGCCACGGTCAACTTTTCCATGACCAAGTTATCCGAGGCCATACGACATCAGAGCAGGAACCTGTGGTCTAAACTGCGAACGCGCACCAAGAGCTGCCTTTGTGTCACGGGCGTTGGATTTGCGGGCAAGACAGCGGAGCGGTCCTCCATTTCGGTCGAGTGTTCACCGGATCCGAAGAGAAGAGACTCCATGGCCAAGGGTCCTACGGGACGTTCACCTCCGTCGTCCTAGGGGTAATGGAAGAAACGATGATGAGTAACATGCTATTCGCAGCGTACAGTCTCCAGCCGCCCCCCGCCAACAAAGGTGCTCGTGCCACGTTGGCCTCGCCGTACAAACCCGTGCTTCGCCGCGCCGACACGGTGACAGACGTGTACATGTACGCTAGATATCATCACAGGTTCAACTCGGGGGAATTCACCGAAGTTGCACATGTGAAACCCGCAAAGGATTCCCCCGCGGCCAATATGCTCACGGAGCGCACTCTGACACCAGACAGCAAGTACCAACTCACAGCGGTACACGGCGCGTTGCCTATGTGCGGGCTAACGTTGGCGCTTACCATTAGGCAGACGATGATAATGGTGACTGGCTTTCTGTGCGTCGAGATGGCGCGGTGCATCTACGGGACCAAGTCTGGTGACATGATGAGCGTATGCAGGAGCATCACAGCCCTGAGCATGTGCTGTAAATTCAAGCTGCCTAAAAACGTCGACCAGGAAAAGCTCAACACGCTCGCAACCCCTTTCGGCAAACTCTTGAAACTGACAGGTCCCATGTTCAGCAACGCCTCGAATAGAGGACGTCTCAATCTCGACGCCTTGGAATGGCTAGAGGCCGAAGACTACAGGCTGCCCGAATACATACGCACGTCGCTCAACATGTTGGGGGACACCAGGCAGCTAGTGGAACAGATCATGAGAGAGAAGAACATGTCCTACAACAGGGTCGTGTTCCTCAGCAACAATAGTAGGATGAGCATGACGCAGTTGTACGAAAACGAAAAGGGTATGGTGCATGCCCCTCTGCTGGCGATGTGTAACATGAGGCTGTTCACCAACAGCACCAAGAGCTACGCCGCTTGTAAATTTTCCAACAAGGGCAGCTACTACCTGGTCAACGTGTTTAGCAATACTTGCGTAAAGACACAGCTGTATCACCGAGACGACTCGTTGGAACTCCAGTGTTTGATGCGGCCCACGCAAAGCACAGTGGACGATGTGATGGAAAGTATCGAGAAGGAGGTATCTTTCACGGTGCCTCGCATAGACATCGACCGGGTACGAATGTTGGCGGTGGATTTAAGCGCGGAGGACTTTGAGTCTTTGATCTGCGCTATTGAGAAGAAACACATCCAAGTGACTGGTATGTTTTCGTTGCCCTCGGCTTCGGTCACGAAACCGAGCCCGTCGCCTGCGTCGCAGACGTCGACGCGCGCACGGGAGGAGGCCGATCGAAACGACAACCGTCGGGCGGAATATTCTTTGAAGAGAAAGGACAGGGACGATGAAGAACCCGCCAACTTGCACTCCGGTGGTAACAAGAGCAGCAAGATTGCACACGCTTCGGATAGCAACGTGGCCCGCGATAGCTACGGCGAGACAGAAGATTGTACGCCTGCGGAATTGTCCGTGGTGGATGACAGCGACGCAGACTGCGGATACGACGACTCTGACTAACCGGAATACTCCTTCTTACTATGATAATGATGATACTGATGCTGATGATGTGTGTTGTGATGCCACTGTCTATGTAGTTTACACGATTTGTCATGTTGTTATGAAATAAATACAACTCTAAACCATAACAGTTCTCATACAGTGTCTGTTTTTCTTCAACACATATGCACTCATAGAGCCTACTGCGTGTCGCCTGTATATATTTCATTGTTAGTCGTAATTTTATGAAGGCGGTGGGTGTCAATATAAAACCCTCTCACTCGGAGACAGATGTACGTCAGTCGGTGAGGTTTGGAGTGAGAGCGTGAGTCTACAAACCAGCCTCACTTTCTGGCAATTTCAAATACTAGTACCCCGGCTAAGCCATTTATGATTTACGATTAGACTCTCGATGGATACTCTCAGATGTCTTTGCTTGTGTACACTTGTTACTTTTGCTTCTGGTGCAAGTACGTTTCATCCTTCGTCAATGTGTGTGAAACGCTTTCACTGTCGCACATTGACAAAAGCTAACACTGTCGCTTGCCTTGTTCCCACAGTGCTACAACGACAACCCGGAGAGGATGCCATTCTTCCTTGTTGGACTACACTGGGCTGTAGGATCGCTCTGTTAGAGTGGTTTATTTCTGGGACTACGCCCCAGCATGGCAATTATGTTCTCCTTTACAGAAACGACAGGGCGTACGATGCATACCAGAAAGAATCGTACAAAACAAGAGTACAGCTCCAGGACCCCAACTTACAACACGGAAACGTCGGCGTGATATTAAAAAACCTCACTGTTAGTGACACAGGGGTATATGTCTGCTTAATCACATATAACTGTGGATCGCAGTCTCTAGAGGAAAACCCCGAAATTCAAAGCACAGTAAGTCTCACGGTGCAATATAACTCTGTCGAAGAACATCCCACGGTGCAATATAACTCTGTCGGAGAAACGCAAACACCACACATCGCACTCCTCACAGTCCTAGGCCTCACAACACTTCTTTCCGTATAACACCCACGTCGCGCTACCGACCCAGACCTAGGCTGCCAGATATAAAAGCTCAACTTGTTTAGAAGGAGACTCGCAGATCCACCCGATTCACCAGAACACAATGCCTTCAGCTTACCACATTACACTCTCCCACCCGGAGGCCGTATTACGTGCTGGAAAGGTGGACACCCAATCTCGATTCACAAACAAAGGCTCAGACGATATAATGGCATTACACGTTCTACACACGGAGATCAGAGAGAAATTCACGGCTGAGGAGCTAGACTTTTGTCAAGGAGGCCATTACATTGACTACTTTCTGTCTGTGGCCGACCTGAACACCGAGAGCCTGCTCGGGTTCCACATGGCGGAGTTCTGGATGCACTATCGCCCGAGTTGCACTTTGGATTGGGGCCGGTGGTATATGCAGGTGGACCGAAGTCCCAATGGCTGTTGGCGGCTCCACGTGGTGCTGGCAGATGTCGACAAGACCGAGGTCGACGCGGAGCGTTTCGTGGAGACCCTGTGGCGAGCCTACAAGGACTACTTTAGTCGCAGCTGGTTACCCCAAGGCGTCACGAAGGCCACGGCGTACGATGTGACACGGCTGTACGGGGACCGGGAATTCGAGGAAAGCAGGGTGCGACTGATCTGTCAAAACCCGGAGGATTTTGACAATCTCATAGAGGGTCGTTTGGGCAAACTACCCGCTCTGGGCGATGTGTATCGTACTCACTTACAACACGGAGAATGCATGCTGTGGTGTGACACCAACGATCCTCGCTACAAAGCGCCCGCATCTCGCCTGTGGCTACCCCATAAGACAAACATAAAGTACGACGGTGATGATATTGTCTGACTGTATGTAACAGCTGCCTTTCTGAATGTATGCTACAAAAGTGTGTATGCGACGGTAATAGTAAACCCCAATAAAATTTAACGTCAACTCTGATTGTCGCCCAAGTTTTTGTCCATGTGTCTGTGATTCCAGCAGTTATTACACTGAATGATATTAGCGAGCAAGAGATGAGAGACAATGGGAGTTATGGTCACGTTCTCTTTATTCATCCGCTTACCCAATTACACAAAATAAAAGACACTGAAACACTGTTAAGTGAACACTAGTATGGCCAAGCAAGTACATTGAAATCATCATCGTCGTCATCACATTTGACAAGTGAGCCGTTGCTCTGTCATATACCGTTGTAGGTGACCGTATTCATGGCCGCAACTTCGTCGTCCGTCAAATGTACCCAGTGCACAGCACAATTGAACGGTGTGTATTCGTAACCAGCTTCCTTTGTGGGCTGTGGGACAAGTGTTATACGCTCCGGTACTTTACAGCGCACCAGAAGACCTCGAGCTTTGTGGTCCATGTCTTCCAACCACGTGTGTATAACGGTTATCAGTCTTGGTAGTTGCTCGCTGTGACACAAGGGAAACACAGACTCCTCGGTGGGATCGTCGTCGCCTGTGTCATCGGACTGAATGTCATGATCGTCTTCTTCTTCTTCTTCTTCTTCTTCTTCTTCATCGTACTGTATGACACTGTCGTCTTCTTCGTCGTACTGTATGTCACTGTCTGTATCATTGCGGTGGCTGTCGGCCTCGTAGTCTGCATCGCCGCATTCTAGATCGCAGTCGCGCTCGTTTATCAGTTCACAACAGTCTTCCTCGAACCCAGAGTCTTTGCAGGCCTGAGCGTCACCCATGAGCGGTTTTAACACTGGATCTTCGATTGCAGTATTCTCCCCGTACTCTAGCGGCTCGTTTTCCCAGTCAACCCATGTGTCACTGCTGATGAACACAGGGCCTTTAGGTTGCTTGTACACGCCCCAGTATCCGGTTACATGCCGTGAGATATCGCCGTGTTTCGCCGAGATGTTCATGCGCTCCGGGACCGTCATACCAGTTAACCTAGAGGCAATTGCCGCTAGGTTAAAGTAACATCCGTCACTGTGCATATCGGGTTTGGGGAAAGCGCCGTCGTAACCAACGTGGTCGACCAACTCTATATTCCCTGTCAGGAGCACATGTAGTAAATCCAAGACTCCTCTCAGCGGCATACATAGCACTTTTGCAAAATACCCCAGGGGCGCCTCGGCGTGCACTTTGCAAGGCCAACTCTCCGAGACGGACTCTGTGAGGGAGGTGAATTTCAGACACGGCACACCAGTTGTCGGTGTGATGTACTGAACGGTAAAAGAATGTCCAGTCTTCCACTCGCTGGGTCCTATATCAACATATACCCACGGGTGTCCGTCGACGATGCCCGGTGGATCTTTGCTGTGTTTTCTGTCGTTTCAGAGCTGCGATAACCAACGATGTGTCCTCGTCGTAGATGGTGCGCTTTAAGGCCGCCATGTGGACCTCTAGTGTGGTCTGGTGGTAATCTCTGCTGTATACACAGATAGATATCCGTGTCCGTGTCTGCGTGCGTGTGTCTGTGTGTGTTTAGAAAGAACGCTTTGACATATATAATAAACTCAGACCGCGGGTATGACAAGGAAACACAAAGACACAGTGTAGAGTTGAATCTGTTTTTTTTAATTGTTACATGCACAGCAAAACAGCAGACATTGAAGCGGTGATGAGTATCTAATGCGGAGCTCTCGTTGTTGCCAATATCACATTTCACTGTCTATACTATGCTTTAAGACCCTTTTTGATGGGACAGTGTCTCTTACTGTGGGGACACTTGATCATTGAGTCTCGGCATCCGTACTGTGGTTCAACAGACACAACTGTATCCTCATACCAGGTCTGCCACATTTCTGTTGGGTCGGTGTGTATGGGCCATTCGATGTATATGGTGCCAAGGGTATACCGATAACCCAGCGCTTCATGGGGGCGTGGGTATTAGCTGTATCTTGCTCGGCACGTTGCATGTGACTAACAGGCCCATTTTCTGGTAGTCTGTTTCCAACCACTTGTGAACAACAGCCACCAGGCCAGGTAGTTGTTCCGTGTGACATAAAGGAAACACATACTCAGCCTCATCGTGGTTTTCCGGCATCATGCTTATTGTCTCTCCATCTCCAGTTTCAACATCCCAGCAGCTGGTGGCAATGAAGATGGGACCTTCGGGCTGCCGGACTATAGTACAGGATATTTCTGGCTTACCCGGGCATCTTAAGTGTGACTTGGACACTTGGGGGATCTTAGGCGACTTGCCGACGTCGGTGACAACACCAGTACCCGGAGGAGCAGTGTCCTCCTGGTCACTAGTGTCCTCCTCATCGGTAGTGTCTATCGTGGGATCGATGTCATTGTGGTCGTCCATGTCAATGACTGTCACCCTGTGGTAACACCCGACATCGGCCCAGGTATCAGGAATGCCCTTTATCACTTCCACGGGCTTGTCTTTACTAGGCTCTGTCTGAAAGTACAAGTCCTCATTCTGATATTCATCCTCATTATGCGTGAGAGCCATGTGCACTAAATCCAGAAAGATTCTGAGTGGAATAACCACTCGGTCCGCAAACATCTGTGAGTCACTGTCCTCAGTAAGCAGCACTTTCTGTGCTGGCTTCACTGTTGGATGTGTACACACCAGCACCACACAAGGAAGATCGTGTGTAACGTCGTAAGTGATAGTAAAGGCATTTCCCGTGTTCCAATCCGTCGGCCTAACGTTGCTGTTCGCAAGGTTTTCTTGGGTGGCAACAGGTGCCCGGTCACGTCGTCCACGGGCTGCCCGTTTGTGCGCTTACGGTTTGTGATGTTCAAAGACATGGTCCCTCCAGTGATGTGCTCGAGCTACAGATCCCTTTGGTTCACCTAAGCACTCTGAATGGACGTATTGCAATGTAGCTACGTTCTGCGGCTATACAATGTGCTAACAGAGATTGTGTTTAGTACTGTTCCGATTGCTGTAACCGAACAATTAATATAGTGCGTGTATTCAGAAACCATAACAACAAATAAAAGACAGTGAAAGACAGTTCGAGTTCCAACACGTTTGTGTTTAGCACAACTTAGTAATATATCAGGTACACCCCTGGTGTTACTGACCCACGGTCGGTAGGCTCCGACCCAGAGCGTTTGCGTTACCGACCCACGGGTCGGTAGGCGCCGACCCAGCGCAGTGTGTGTTTCATCACCTGCTACAACACACAGAACACAACGACCGTTTGAGGTGTGACATGTTTATTTTTGCCATTAAACAAAGAGTAGAACATTTACTACATATCTTGGATACACACCATATCACATTTCATGTTATCATACGTCTGAGAGCCTTCTTTGCAGCGTGTGTGTGGTTTGCAAAATGCTAGGCCGTGTAGAACATGGAAAGATGGGTTGAGTTGAAACGTGTTTTGTTTCTTTTATTACACAAGCAGACACATCGTACAAAAGGTTCCCCCGTGTAAAAGTCATAATACATATCTCGGATACACACATCATGGTTGCTGTCACATTTCACCATCTCATTCGTTAGCGAGTTTTCCTTTTGGTACGACAGTGTCTCTTACTGTAGGGACACTTCAGCATAGCGGCTCGGCATATGCCGTACTGCGGTTCCACGGACACAAAATTACCCTCATATGAGGTGTGCCACATATCCTTTGGGTTGGAGAGCGGGGGCCAGTACTGGTCCACATCGGTGAGGGTATACCGATAACCCAGAGATTCCACGGGCGTGGGTATTAGCTTCATGTTGCTCGGCACGTGGCATCTGACTGCAGGCCCAGTTTCTGGTAGTCTTTTCCAACCACTTGTGAACAACAGCCACCAGGCCAGGTAGTTGTTCTGTGTGACATAAAGGAAACACATGCTCCAGCTCGTCAGAGCCCGAGGGCATCATCGCTTTCTTCTCACCATCAATTTTCATCTCCCAGGCAGAGGTGAGAAGAAAGAGTGGGCCTCTGGGCTGTCTGATTATAGTAGAAGATATGTATCCTGAGATACCAGTGACCCGTAAGTGTTCGGTGGCCACTTCGGGGATCTGGAACACTTTAGTGTTGTTGTTGCTGCGTTCATCGTCGTCTGGGTCATCATCGTCGTCTGGGTCGTCATCATCGTCTCGGTCATCATCGTTGTCTTGGTCATCATCGTCGTCTTCATACTTCTCAAATACAAAACTGTGGAAACACCCTACATCTGCACATGTAGCAGGTAAACCCTTTATCACATTTTCAGGTCTTCCATACACGGATAAGTCTCCGTGTACGCGGCCTTATATGCATCTACATCATGCGTGAGAACCGTGTGCAGTAAATCCAGAAAGATCCTCACGGGAATGGTCAGGCTCTTGGTAAACAGTTGTTCAGTGTAGGCATTCTCAGTAAGCATGAATTGCTGTCCTGGCTGCAGGGTTGGATGGTTACTCTCAAACGTCACACAAGGGAGACCGTGGGTGTCATCGTAACGAACAGTAAAGGCGTTTCCCACACCCCAGTCCGGTTTGCCTAACGCCGCCACTTGCCAGAGTTTCGTGCACTGCATGTTTGCACGCTTGCGAGGACAGTGTCTCTTACTGTGGGGACACTCCAGCATTGTGGCTCTGCATATGCCGTACTGTGGTTCGATGGACACAATGTCATCGTCGTACGACGTGTGCCACATGTCCTTTGTGTTGGTGACCGTGGGCCAGTACAGGTCCATGAGATCGATGGTATACCGATAATCCAGCCGTTCCACGGGCCTGGGTATGAGCGTGATAATTCTGGGCACGGTGCACGTGATCAACAAGCCCAATTTCTGGTAATCTCCTTTCAACCACCGGTGAATGACAGCCACCAGGCCCGGTAGGTGTTCAGTGTGACATAAAGGAAACACATACTCCAGATAACCACGGTCCTCGGACATCATGGTTACGTTCTTTCCTTTGGCAATGTGAATGTGCCAGCCGCCGATGGTGAGAAAGAGTGGACCGTCTGGGTGTCTGACTATACTACAACCCACACGTGGAACACCTGTGTATTGTAAGTGTTCCATTGCCACTTCGGGGATCTTGGGGCATTTGTTGACATTTCCCATGAGATCTTGACGCGCGCGTAGGCGGTTGACGATGTCCCCACTCGGATCTATTGACACAGAGTGGTAACACCCTACATCTACAGATGACGCAGGCATACCCTCCACCAAATCCTTGAGGTCTTTCACGCTAGAATGGCGATGGGTGTACAAGTTTAGATATTTTTCTCCATTATGCGTGAGATGCATGTGCAGTAAATCCAGAAAGACCCTGAGCGGGACGACCACTTTGTCGGCAAACTGCTGATCACAAGCGATAGAACTCTCGAGTTTGACAGCATGGCCAGGCTTGACGGTTGGATGCATACTCACGAGCGTCACACAAGGGAGTCCGAGCGTGACATCGTAAGTGATAGAAAAGATGTTTCCCACTTTCGAATCCAGTCTGCCCAACGTCGCTTCTCGCCACTTTTTCTTGGGTGGCAACAGTCCCCCGGTCGTGGCATCCACGGGCTGCGCATTTGCGCGCTTACGGCTTGCGATACTCAAAGACATGGTCGCTTCAGTGGTGTGTTCAAATTAGAGATCCTTTTGTTCCACCGAAGCACTCTGGATGGACGTATCACAAAGTAATTACGTTCTGTTGATATGCGATGTGGTAGCGTTGATTGCATTTGGTGATGTTTAACTGTTGAATCAGAAGGATTAATATCGGGACTGTTTGTATTTTGAAAGATGCTACAAAATAAAAAACAGGGAAATGTTGGTTGAATTAGACCATGTTTGTGTTGAGCACAGCTTTTTAAATTACCATGCGTGACACCTAGCGCCACCAACATGTGGGACAGCAGGCACCATTCCAGTGCACATGTGTTGCAGGTCGACGGCTCCCGACCCGCAGGTCGGCGAGGGAAGTGCTGCAGGTCGGCGAGGGAAGTGCTGCAGGTCGGCGGCTCCCGACCTGCAGGTCGGCGAGGGAAGTGCTGGCCTTCGTGGGGACAATTCTGCTTTCTCGGTGGTTGTTATATTGAGACTGAAGTGTGTTAGCCGCCACATACAAAGGAGCAAAGAGCGAACCTGGACTTTCAGAATTCCAATTCCGCTCGTCATTGTACAAACCAGGCGACCGGTGCTGTGTTTGCGTGAAACATGGTGTCTTTCTTAGCTTTTACGGCTATCTTCCTGTGGTCTTCAAAGTTGGTCACTGCTGACAGATATTTCTATCTCGGAGAAGGATTCCATCCCTCTCACGACGACTGTCCGTTCCTCACATATTGCCCACCATTGCCCTACGGCTTACGCTGCGTAAATGACTACGACTACAGGATCTATTGTTCTGCGGATGAAGCCCCGGAGAACACCAGCATCACGATGGCAAGTCCTGGCAAAGAGTATCGGGCAAGCTGTGTGTTGACTAAAGCCACTGACGGCAGTATGAGTTGCACCATGCAATTTCCACAACGACGCATTTTCAACCACAAGCAGAGATGGACCGTAGACACGATCCGCGACAACGTCGTTCAAGCCACGGTCGACAACTACAACCCAGCGTGTTACACGAGATTAAATCCGCCTCCAACGCCCCGACCGTGCGAACTTACGGTTACCATTGGCACCCTTGCACATCACGCTGTGTCGCACTTCAAAATCGAAGTGGAGTGGTCAACGGAACTGCCTCATCCTGGCGACACGGTGATTGTAGCGAACACCAAACAGGTCATGTGTACACGAGGTGCATTGTGCAAAACGACCATTCAGGATCTTCATCCACGTAAGGCATATAGGGTGAGAACAAGGACGATACCATGGGACAACCCTTCGACGTTGGTCGACCCTGGCGTTTTCACGCAAAAGTTCTGGAGTAACTGGAGTGATTATGCAACTTGGATTCCTAGAACAACCAGATGTGGAAGACGATCCAACTGATCCACTTGTGTTTTCCTCTACTGTATAACGCTATATATATATATATATATAATGCAGCAGTATACATATGTTGTGTCTACAATAAAAGCGTAAACAGTGATTGTGTTATTCGTGTCGTTTATTCCACGCTCACAAAACCCACACCAATAGCTGGTGGACATCACGGTATTATTTAGCATAGGGGGGTTACAGGTCATGGTGGGGAGGGGGTGTCTTTAAATTGAATCGTTTCAGGGTCGGTGGCCACAGGCTTTGTGGTACTACTGCAAAGGTTGCAATCCAGCACAGCTGTCACACATCACAGACATACAAGGTGTTAGTGTTAACAAGGAGAGTATGGACAAGCCGCTGCCGTTTGTCGACTATTTTCCAGACATATATCCCCAGCGTAGAAGCGTCGACGTCGATCGCGAACCGACAGTAGTCGGAGTGCTACTGAAGTCGATATTTTATCACAAAGAATCGTTGCTGTGCAGGGGACTGGTGATTCGGTCGCAATGCGAAACCGTGCCACTGTACACTACTGTCAATTTGGAAGTGACCGAGATGGCACCCGTGGTGGGTTACGACCTAGAGATGGATGCGGATGACAGCGAAAGTTGGAACGCGGTGAAAGCTACATGGTCCAGGCATTTTGCAGCGGAGCCCATTTTCATCAGCGTCTCGCACGAAGACATCAAGCGGAAAGTGAACGCCGCTGTCTTTCCTTTGAAATCCGTGGCGCGGGCGTCTGCGTACATGAAACTTGTACGAGGCGCGCTGACGTTTGGGGATTTCAGTCCCGACCGGGCTACTACCTAGCCAGGGATGGCAACACGCCGGCGCTTTGCTCAGATGTAATGTTTGGAAGAATGTATTACATTCCGGTCGGCAAACTTAATCGCACCGTGTCCCGAGAGATCTCGTCTACGACCACCGAGCTTCGGAGATCGAGGCTAGAGCGTTCGACGCCTCTCACGTGAATCATTTCTACAAAGCGGCGTGTCTGGACATTGAAACCGTGTTCGCCGGGGCTCACCGGGATCCTGCGGTCCGATCGAACTCGTTCGCGTACAGGTTCCCTTACTGCACAGAGGGTACGGTGGACGACATGACCACGTGCCGCAATAGGATGGTGTCGAATCTAAAGGAACAGCAAAAACAGTTTCCTCAGCACGTTAAACGTGTGTCCATCCCCAGCCTGCCTTCGGACATGCCGGGGCAGCAGCACGAGGTAACGTGCGTTTCCATTGTGGTCCTAAACTCACACGTGCCCAAGGCGTACGGGGGTCACAGGAAAAAGTTACTGGTGGCGTACAACAAAAAGAAGGCCGCGCTATGTCCTCGCCCCGAACTCGATCTCGACACGGCCAAAACGGCCGGTATAGACGATGTGAGTCGAGTGGAGTTTCACGCTTGCGGAGGGGAACTCGCGCTGTTGGAGAGAATGATATCCATATTACGAACCCACCGCGTAGAACTGTTGTACGTGTACAACGCCGAGTTCGACATACGCGTGCTGAACCAACGCGTGCACTTCTACGCGGATCCCAGTTACCTGAAAACGCTAGAGCCGAGTGCCAGACAGCGATGTGAGAAACTCAAACGAATGTGGACAGGCCTGTTTGTCACGAGAGCGCTCAGCGCAGACGCGGAGCCTGTGTTTCAGTTTGAAAACGTACGGTTTCTGGACATGTACAGGGAGATGTTGAAAAACGTGGGCTCCGTGCTTTCCAGCGGCACGTTGACCGAATACAAACTGAGACAGATAGCGACGCACGTGGAAACGTTCAACAAAGACAAAGCCAAACTGGGCCACTTCAAAATGAACAGCTGTGGCATGAACGTGATCGACCTGTACAGAATGGCCGGCACGAGGGATATCAAGTACGCGTGTACCAGCATGAAACTCAACGACGTCGCGCCATACGTCGTCGCGAAAGTCAGAGAGATACACAAGAAACCCCCCAAAGACCCGAGAAAACTGTACAAGGTGGCGGACGTGAGCTACGACAAAATGGACGAGATGATAAACATGGGTGGCAAAAGTCTGTTCGCGGTGCTTGTGTACAACTTGGTCGATTCGCAGTTGTGCTGTAGATTGGCCAAGGTGCTCAAACCGGTGTCCGCTCTGTTCCATCGATGCAGGACTACGCTCAATATAGACGTCGTGGTTCACGGCAGAGGGGACATGTTTAGCGGTTTCGTACAGAGTATCCATTCGGTGCAGATGCCACAACTGAAGTTCACGCTCGACACTCTTCGAGTGAAAGCGGGGCCGGTCGGCGGCGAACAGCAAGCGAGACTGAGATGGGACCCCAAATCGCAAGTGTCCGACGGAGACGGCGAGACCTGGAAAGGGGCGCCGTGTGCGAACCTCTCACCGGTCTACATTACTCGGGTCCGGGTATGGGATTGGAGTTGTCCTTTGACTTTGCGGGCATGTACCCTTCCATCATGTGCGCGCTCAACATATCGCCTGAAACGACCGTACCGTGGCCCCCGGTCGATTTCCCTCACGATCTATCGGGCTGGATTTGCTACAGCTGGGAAGCCGAAGGGCACGAGTACGCCTCTCTGATTCTCAAGTACGACGAGAGCACCGGCTCGTACATCAGGGCGCCCGGGGTGTTCGCCTCGTCGGTGGAGTATTACCTGAACCAACGCTCGGCGTTCAAAACAAAACTTAAGGACCCCGCGGTCGGCGACGCGGAGCGAATATACTTCAAGTTGCAAGAAGGAGAATGTAAGGTTATGGCCAATTCCTTTTACGGAACCGCTCCGTACCCCTGTGGGCCTCTGATATCTGGCCACGGAAGGCAACAGATCGCGGTTGTAAACAACTGCGTGTCCGAGTTCTACCGTCACAAATGCCCCGTGGTGTACGGCGACACGGATAGCGTAATGGTAGCCGTGGGTTACGGACCCGGGGACTCGGTTGAGATCGACGTGCCGGACACCGTGCGTGACAGAGAACTGAACTCTCAGCAACAAAAGGCCTCGCTTCGACAGTTTGCCTACAAGGCCCAGGAAGCCATGCGTTCCAAGCTGAAGCGAGTCGGAGAGCAGGTGCCCGATTTCCTGCAGTATGTACACGTGGCGCTGGTGGAAGATGTTTTGAAGCGAATGTACGTGATCGGCCGTGACAACAAGCACGAAAAGCTCCAGCGCGACCCGCAGGGCGATCTCACCGACGAAGGTTACCCTGTGTATCTCGCTAGAGTCCCTGGCGCAGACGCTCGCGTTCCTGTCACCGAGGCGTTTGTGAAAGACAGACGGGTGAAACTGGAATACGAAAACAGCTGCTCCATATATTGTCATGTTGCAAAGAAGACATATCTGGCCTTGACGCACACGGTGGATGGGCTGGGTGAGCAACTCTCCTCTATCTCGGTTAAGGTGAGGGGACTGGCCGCGTTCAAAAGCATGCGATCCCCCTGCGACTCTGCTGTCACGGATACGTTCATATCGTGCGTGATGAAAGGGGACTGCGTCAAATTGGAACCCGATCGAGTGTCGTGTTTTTCAACTTCACCGTGGCATCGGCTTCAAGCCGGAGACGAAATACTGTACATGAAACAGGAGCCCACGTTCGACGAGTCGAGTAGATGGGCCGAACTCAGTCAGGCCTCGTCGTTTCTAACGCCACACAGAGTCGCATCCGTCGATACGCTCCAGTTGACGGGGGGTCAAAGTGCGGTCTTGGTCAAGTTGGAAAACACGCAGCTCGAGGCTGCAAGACGCACGGTGTACTGCTTGAGTTTGTACAAGGACGGGGTTTATTGCATGAATCATATGTTTTCCAGAAAGGAAAGTATCCTGAGAGACCTGCTCGCTGCTAGGGCGTCTGAAATGATCGCATCTAAAATGGGCTTAGGGTTGTTCCCCTGGAGCACTCTGATCAAATCCGCTAAAAACAAACACTTTAGCCAACACACGCTGGCTCGCCTGAAAGTCGGCAACTCGAACGTCAAAACGACGTACGTTGAGCTCACTAAGACCTGGCTGCAGCGCATCACCAGCCTCTCTGTGAAACCGGTAGAATGCTACGAGTTCCACAAATGCAACCCGTGCGAAGCCACGTTTTACAGATACCCGGTGGCTTTGCAGGCCACGTCGGGCTGTTTGACAGTCATGTTCGGCGGTTCCTTGTTGTGCGAAATCACTGCCGGCACCGTAGAGTCTACTCTACGAGATGATGACACTCAAACGGGTTCCCCGTCTACACACATGGATTCTGGGTCTAGGACCGACAGTTGCTTGATTGACCATCCCTACCAGCTGGGTAACAAATGCTACGCCAACTCAAAAGTCATACTGGCCCATTCGGCCGATCGGTCTTTGGTGAATCGGGCGGCGAAACTGATTGCGCACTGCATAATAGACTTTTGTCTACCTAGACACATGTACAGCGACAACTCCGAAAAGCAGGTGGCGGAAGACTGCAAGACCCGGCTGCTTCTGTCGATTTGCTGTATCAAGGACCGCCTGAAAAGGGCCAACGCTGCCTTCAACTGTATCATGAACACTTGTCCCGAGCACATGATACCGGCGTGCGGCGAGGACGAACTGGACGGGATCATGTTAAACCGGCAGCACGTGAGCCGGCTTCGAGGTGAAAAACTGACAGCGTGCGTGAACGTCGTGGTCGACGACATGACACTCCGTCCGGCAGCCGTGTACAGTAACATGTGCCGAAAGCTGGGAGAGTCTTTGTCTGCGCTGATGAGACAAGGTGCGATTTCGACTACACGCACGCAAACCCACACCGGTGAGAAGATATCGATATCGCTACCCGTTGCCGTGCTACACGAAGCCGGGATTGCGTCCGAGACAGGAGAACTGTACGTGTCGAGGAACGAGTTACACGAAAGACCCCTGGTCGACCTGGCGGGTCTGCTCTACCAAACCACGCTCATGCTACAGATACTGAATCCCGGTGCATTCACGCGGTCCACTGACACACTATGCCCATCGAACACTCTCTGTATCATGCCGTACTCCATGGCCGACGAGACGGCCATGGCGATGTGGATCGACGGATTCAAAAAGACAAAGTGGCTCACTGTGAAAACCCTCGACAAGAGCGACAGACGACCGGGTGTGCCGTTTGAGACCAAACAGGTCTCGTACCATTGCACGGGCTGTAAGAATTTCTACAGGGACCTGTTGGCCAACGACGTGCCCGTGCAGGCGGTCTTTGCTCATGTGTACGGTCCGGACAAGACGCGTACGATCGGGCGCTGCGTAAACGAAAAGCCTTGGCTTTGGAAGCAGAAGCACGACACGTCATGATTGATCGGCGCCACCGTGGTCTTCGTGCACACACGTCGGCATAGCTGATTGTATCATATATACAGTATCACCGCCAGGCGCGGTCACATTCATCTCGGGCCAGTGAGACCTGAAGACATCAGCGCCATGGCGTTCAGCCACACCGACTACGTTTTCTCTCACACTATGAAGAACCAAACAGAGGCCAACCAGCCGACCGTCTTCACCGTCGATCTAGCGGACCTCATTCAGCTCGCCGGTCACAGTGCTCTGTTTACGATCGATTCGATGACCATTACGGCATACAGTCAAGGAGACTGGAAGCAGGTGCCTGTGAAATTTGCAGTGTTAAACGGAAACAAGACAAGGGTCATCACGTACGATCCCAACAGACATTCGTCTAAGTGGCTCGTAGACCTCGGTGCACAAGAAGCCTCCGGTGTAAACAAGGACCACTCCGACGGTCGGTTTTGCGTCAAGATAGCCGGGACTGACCGTGAACCGTTCAGTCGTGCGCTATCAGTCTACGAGGATGAGAATAAACAGGCTGCTCTAAATGTATTACGATTCATGATGTCGGAGAGTCTTTGGGTCGCGGATAAAGCTAGGGGGCTTTAGACATCTTAATGGCCTCAACTGCCAACGAGTTCAACGTGCATTGTGACATATGTGGTCGCCGAAGCGTAGTGTACACTCAAAACGACGCGGGATCGTCGTTTGCATTTCCAGAGTGCGAAGACACATACGTTTGCATGCCCTCGGCTCGGAATGTGCAAGATCGGACATATCGTGCTTTGTGCGACATCATGACCCTGATCCGATGCGCTTGCGCCGACAATCTGAGCATTCTGACGGAACTAACTAGATCGGACTGCGGACTACCTGACGGTGCGTTCTCGACTGACTTTCCACCTCGAGACCGCTACCAAGGAAGAATTGTGATTCCGCATTCGCTGATGAAATACTTGACGTCTCTGTATCAAGCGATGAGCGACTACGCAGACAGTTTCGCGATAGTGGACAGCGTGACGCCTAATGTCAAGGTGCTACTGGAGAGCCCCTGCCCGAACATCGGTCTGGTGTCAGGATCTATCGGTGTTACGACGATATACGGCTCCACCGTTCGCGAAGTGTACAACGGACTGTTGGCACAGCACCAGTCGGCCGACGTGACAGAAGACGAAGCTCAACATTATGGTCTAGTCAACGGTGCCCAGCTCATTCCCCAGCTCATTCCCCAGCTCATTCCCCAGGTGTTGTTGAGACGAACACCCTTGATGTTCGACATGCGTGGTGACATGGACCTACACACGTGGAGGACTTTCTTCTACAGACGACCCTCTGCATTGTATCGCTAGTGAAAGCGAGAACTTTGGTGTTGTTATGTTGAACGAATCACACAGTTTTACACATTATTATTATGTTCACGTACGTTTATTGTCACATGAAAACAGTTGTGTTGTACACCAAATAAAACAAATACACATGTCAATAAACACTGGTCTCTCTGGAGTTCTTGCTTTGTAACGCATTGCTTTATTTTGTCACTGTCAGTCTAGAAACAGCTCGGTCTCGCTCACAAACAGTACGTGTTGATATCTGTGCACGTAAGACATAAGGGACTCCATGGCCCGAAAACACATGTTGGGCCCATCTTTGGTTAGTACATAACCCAGGTGTTGACTGAATGTCACGAACCAAGTTCTTTCGGCCGTAACTATGTCGAATAGGTAGCCCGGGACATTCCTGCTTAGGTTATACACAACAACCCCGGCGCGCGGATCGGTTTTCCGTAGGTTGCCTACGATGCAGTCTGGCGTGACACAATCTGTCTCTTCTCCATACGCCAGCCGAAACCATATCGGCGAATCCGTTAGGCTCCTCATGTCTTCGATCATCCTTGTCAGGGAGACGGGCTGATACGGAAGGCCTCCAGCCAACAGTCGGAGGTCTCGCGGCACGGCGCCCCGAACAACCTGAGAGGCAACTTTCGGTCAGCTCGGCTGCGTGTCGTCGACACTACCGACAAGGGTCGGGCATCGTTAAGGCCATTAGGTCGTGCCAGTATAACGGGACGGGTTACGCTCGAGACAATGTGATGCACGCATGTTATGGGAGATGAAAATGTTTCATTAGAGATTGTGTCACATTGAAATCTGCAGCCGGAGAGAACCACGTTATGGGTGACCATGGAAGGGAACGCTCGCACGGTCACAGAGCACACAATCCCCGGGTCGCTCGATAGCGCAGCCGTGATAGCGATGTCACCGTCCGCACTGAGATCCATGCAGGATACGACAGTGGCCAAAGAGACATCGCCCCACCAGCCCTCGTCGGCGTATGCTATGAAGGCATGCCATGTTTCGGCGAGCAATGTCCACGGTCTCACAGTCCTGTTGTACTGCGGGTCGAGTCGCTCGTCGCCGTCGTCGGGCAAGTATTTGTTGTAGTCAGCCTGCGCCTGTTCGTGGTAGTCCGAGCTCTCGCCGAGGGCTTCGTCGTCGAACTCAACGGACGGGTGCCTCTGGTAGCGGTCTGCCTGTCCGTGGTAGTCCGGTAGTTGTGGCACCTCCACGTAAATAGGCGGACGCGCGCCGCGATCGCACCTGCTGCAAACGTCACCGCACGGCGACTTCGTGCATAACACTGGTTCATAGTGACAGCCGTCGTTATTGAGATAAATCCCCCCCTTCCAGACTCCCTTATGAGATGTTCTTAGCCACCGACCGCGGTAATAGGTGTATATTCTAGTCGATAGCATAGCTGCCAATGCTTCTATCTCAACCTCGGTAGCCCACACCCCAACGCGATCCATGCCACTCTCTTGGACATACTTGTAGTCTGTCAGTCGCATCTCTGACACGAGCGCCGCTCTAATCGTCTCGTGGTTATCTTCGGTCCCGGAGAGAACTTGACTGATGGCACGAAAGAAACAATTCCCGTCACTTTTTATGGCCATGCGTTTGCAGGGTTGACCGAGGGGTAGTATGTCGATGGCCCGTGGTACCGTGGCATTCTTCACATTAGTGATCCAAAGCCGCTTATTACACATAAACTGCTTAGCGAATGGATGGAGGGGATGGAAAGCAAACGGCTCTGCAGCTGTAACACTCAAAACTTCGCAATCGTCTTCCGTGTTACATGTGGCACTCGCACCTTCGCGATCATCACCCGTGCTATATGTAGTAACACCCACAACTTCGCAATCGTCGTCCATGGTGATCCTACGAACGGCATGTGGTTCTTCCAATGTTAATGCTGACAGTAAATACACTGGATTACTGGGTGGCCTCGACCAGGTTTACACGGTAATACAGATGTCGTGTCATTGGCCTGTGTGTGTAAAATAAAGAGACGTGACAAATGCACAAACACTGTGTGACATTCCTCTTTTATTTTCTGATAGGCATCACAACATGTACATCACAAAACATCACATTCAATTCTTTGAAACGACGGCAGATATGAAATCGGAAACCGAGTCTCCTGTGGATCTCCCGAGCCTGGCTTGCGTGACACTGGCGTAACCGGCCTGTTGTTTCGCGGTCACTAGAGAATGCTCCCCAGTGGCCGCGGACTGTGTGGCTTGGCTAGTGTTTTCAGCGTCCATGGCGTCAGTCTGATTGCCAGGGCTGGGGTTTGGATTGACGGGGTTTGGATTGACGAGGTTCGGTTTCTCGTCTGCATCGCGTCTGGCGGAGAGCTCTTTAGTCAGTTCCCTCAGTTCGCGGAGCTCACGCAAAACCCCCGCCACGTCGTTGTTGTCCGGCGACTCGGAGTTCCGAGTCTGGTTGACACGCTTGTACGGCGTATCCTTTGCTAACATCCTAAGCGTGTCGTATTGTTCGCTCTGGCACTCCGTTGTTGCGGATTTGGAAGTCTGGTCTTTCAGGGCGTCTTTTATGCTGGCTTTGATGGACTCCAACATCCTTTCTTGTTCTTTTTGCACAACGGCCTGTTTCTCCGCTTCCTCTCGATTGTACGCCATGGCTATTTTCCGTCTCTGTTCCTGAGTCAGACTATCGTAATCCGTCAGGCTTTCGGAGCGGGAACCCCCAGGCTTGGGGTTTGCGTCGGGCAGCACAGCATCTCCGTATCGTCGGTGGAACACGGTTGGGTTGTGCGGCTGCATGGCTGCGGAATACGGAAGGTAAACTGGATGGGGTTGCGTTTGATTGTGAAACGCATAGAGTTGAGCATGTTGCATATCTTGCTGTTGAGGCTGTTGTTGCCGCTGTTGGTTTTGCAGGAGCTTGAGTATCTCGTCCATCTGACTTTGCGTCGCAGCCATCTCGCCGGAGTTATGAGCGTCCGAGGTCTGTTCGTGTTCTCGGTCAAGGGGTTGATTGTCAATAGTATCGCCTGCGCAGAGTTTGGTCTCCGTACCCGTTCGCCTACTGAATTCCCTGGCCCCTCGTAGAGTGAACAAGGCGTCTTCGTCCGGTCCCTTTAGTAAACGAGTAAATAGGTTATTCTGAACCTTCACGGCCTCTAACGCGTCTTTCAATAGGCGCATTTCGGCCGTCTGATCCGCCACCATCTTACGCAGAGCCTCCGTGTCTTGATGGCCCACTCGCTCTGCAGAAGACAGAGGTTCTGGAGCGCAGGGGGTAGATGAGCCAAGGGGCTTCTCGCCAGCGTCCAGTGTGGCGTCTTTCACGGAAGAGAACCCCATTCTAGTCATTGTCGACGGCAAGTCCTTTGCCGACACCACCACGCAAAAACATCCCGGTCTCATGGGCCATGAGACCAAACTGCACTCTTCCGTGACGGGCCCCTTTGCGTTATCCCCGACCGCACCTAAGCTAAAACCCATACTGGTTTCTGGTTGCACGACACCCGCCGCGTACTGCGTGTCGGCCCTCACAACACAGCAATATAGAAAGGTTTTATTCGTCGATCGGCTGTGCACGTGCCAGTAGCATTTCACCGAGCCGATCTCATTCTCGGTCTTGTGCATGAACAAGGCCCTGCCCGGTTGGGGTGACAAGCTCCGGAGAAAGACAAGTCGTTTGGCACAATGTATTCCAGCCTAGACTCTGGGTATATCTCGCCCGAGGCTACCCCGTACACGCTGCACATGCCCACGATGAACGTGTCTGTGCCAGAAGACGTCATAGCCTGTATCGCGCCGTTGTATTGTGCGTCGTGTGTGCCGTAGCAGTCGTTGCAAAAGATAGGAACGAATAGAGATCGGTCGCACTGCACGGGTTCTTCCGGGTATTGTTCCGGCGTCGCGTAGTCCACTAGGGTCATCGTGGATAAGTCGACGACGGCACGCACGCTGTCGTCCTTGCGAACCTTGATGTACGCCCGCCGGTCCTTGGTTCCAAATACGGGACCGAGTCTCGATCCCATGGCTCCCGCCATGGCCTTATCCGTCATGGTGAAGCGCGCTGTAAAGCGAAGCGCACCGACGTCCGAGTCACCCTAGGCGAGCCTTCGTGTTAAACGTCACGTTGTCACCCCAGATAAATTCGTCGTCGACGGCCAGCAATATCGTAAGAGCCACGTTCGATATATGCCGCACGTCAGTAACCGTACAGTACGGAGGGGTTCCTGTTACGGGGACGTCACGGTGGTCGAGGGTTGCTCCTTGTGTCTTTGTCAACTCTGTGATCAACTCCGTTAATCTAGCGGCATCCGATACTCTGATCTGAAACAGCCGTCCTAGATACGCACCGGTGTAAAGGCCGCTGCCGAGTCTGTCGCGCGTGCCTTGAACAGAACCGCTTTTGCACCATTTACAATGTTCGCTATGTACTATGGCTATCACGTCCTCGCCGGCCGAATCTCGATGTAAGCAGATGCTGCCGGTCCGAAAGCGATCGCAGCAAACCGACAGCAATCCACCCGACACCGTGAGCCTGTCACACTGTATACGTCCGACCACGCCGCACTCCTCAACTTGCAAAGATGAACAACCGTCCGCGGGGCGATTCAACTCCAGTGACTCCGTCGAGGAGGTCTGAACACCGGACATCCTCCTCTTCCTCCTCCTCCTCCTGCCGTGCACGTTCTATGAACACTACAACAACGACTAGCCGCCCCTCAGATTATTCGTCGGGCGTCCGACCCTCTATTAGTAGATCCAACTCCTCGACGCAGCGAGGTTCCACGGAAGAAAACAGGTCTCGTGTAACCACACCACGAGACCCAGGGTATTCGGTCGCGATGGCCTCAGATCCCGTGTTCAGCTTGTTTCCAGAGCCGTCGGACCAAGGCGTTCTCGAATGTCAGCAAAACGGAGATGCAGATCGCTTCATGCAGAAGCAATATCCGATGTTATACGTCAAGTTAAACACGGACCAGCAGCCCGGTATAGTGGACGTCGAACTCTGTCCCCCAAAACAGTGCCGTCTATGCGAACTGGACCAAAACACCGCGGATGCGATCAAGGTACTCAAACCTCACGAAGTCAGGTCGTTCTTGTTGGCATGCGGACAAAGGTTTACAACCGAAGAGGTCAACGTTCATCTGGGTCACACCGTAACGTCGGACGAAAACATGATCGGCGTACTACAGAACATGTCGATAGACTTGATAGCCCGCTCGTACACGTTGGCGAACCGTACTTCGCTACACATCATGAACCGCGTAACTACCCACATGGGTAAGGCGATACTGGTACCGGATCAGGATGTGGCCAAGATTCACAACGACGCAGTGAAACAATTCATCGGACTCACGGCCATGTGCCGCACTCTACTAAAACACCGGCCCGTAGATTCAAACGACAAGGGAGGCTCGCATCCTCTGCTATGACACTCTGCAGCTGATACTATTAGAGTACCCTCCGTAGCTTTGTCTGTAAGCGGCACATTTGTGACACCATGATCATCATTGCATTCACGCTGTGTGTGGGTTTGTTGTTGCCTTTCGTGGCATGCAGCCCCGTGGTGTACAACAACAACAACAACAACAGAGATGCCAAGCCGTACGGCTACGCTCCATACGTTTGGATATCGGTTCTGAGATACGCCGTGGGAACCGGCTGGTGTCAAGGTCACAGCAAAGGAAGCTTCGCCTTGACGATTGACATCGAGGGACGCGAGGATCCCAGTGACCAAATGTGTACACATTACTGCTCCGGAAAAATCTACGCGAGCTGGAGACCGAACAGGAGTGCTAATGGTGATCTGAGTAGATACGAGAGTCAAGGTGTTATGCTAGGCGCGTACGTGCTGAAGCTGGACAAAGACTCCTGTGTGGAAATACCAGGCAAGTTCCCATGTGCAGATTGTGTGGTATCGTCGATTCCCATAAACACGGTATCCGTAATGCTACACGCCAGTGAGAGAAACAGAAAGTATTACTTCGGCGACGACCCCAAGGCGCAATGCGACCCCGATCCTCAGTGCGCAACCTACAAATTGTTGAGAAGGACCTTATACGCGACCGAAGGGAATAGAACTTGGCCCGACACCGACGACGTGCTGAGCATAAGAAACTCTCCGTACGCTTGCGTGTTATCGTACGTAGGCTTGGGCGACAGCGAGTCGATAGGCCTGTGCTACACTCAACTGGGCGACAACTGTTTCCGCTCAAACGGAAACACGTTCTGCATAGGACAAGCTGATGCCAATAGCGTGGGCATAACCAACGCCGATGAAGACGCCTCGGCCCCTATCGCTATGTGTGAAATATCCAGTGCAGCGGAGCTGCTGCGCAAAGACGTGTTGTCACGACCCAGCACCGGTGAAATCGAAGCCTTCATTGCCTCCTCGGCCTGTGATGCCACCGTATTATCAGCGGACAATGCGACGTACGCCTCGACTCATCTGTCCCTGAACGTGGACATCGACAGGTTCCACGCATTGAGCGAATTCGGGCACGTTATTCTCAGGATACCGCTGGACAGCTGTGTGGTCCCCGTGGCTTCCACGGACGAGAGGTACACCTCGGTGATACAGCACATAGCTAAGACCCTCCACAAAACCGCGATCGCCACGTACTCGAGCGCCATCATGCTGGACGCCAGCGACTGGGGTCCTCTGCTTGCTCTCAGGAAAACGCAGATTCCGATCTAAGCAAGGTGGCGAGCGACCTCGCTCAGGCTATGACCGCACAGCGAGCGACCAAGCTATTCCTCCGTCTGCCGAGAGAGATGGGAATTGTGAAGACTATGAGCTTTGCAAGCCTCGGAGCGTTCGAGGCCTTTGTGACTCCCCGAGTAACCGTCGACATGACCAAACCCGAGGATTGTCAGAATATGTGGGCGAAGGAGGGATCGAACAAGGGGGTCGTGTCGTATCTGTTGACTGTATTGCGTGCGGGTGTTAAGGCTAACAAGGTGATAACCACGTTGTCGCTAACCGGAGGGCTGACAATTACACCCACGGAGAACAACGCTGCGGGTTGTCCAAAATCACGGCCGAACTGACATTGGCCGACATGGAAAGTAATAACATTTTGAAATGCGAGGAGGACATTAACACGAAATGTTGCTCCGGGTCAACGACGACAATATGGGGCAGAAACGTGTTAGTCAACGTAACGTACACGTCGACGTCGCTGGAAACCCTCAAGCAGTACCCCGAATTGATAGCGGTTGCGTTTGGTATCAACCAGTTTGTGATCTCTCCCGTGGACTCGGATTTCAAACGAAAGGTGCGCGCAAACACCCCGGCGATATCGAGTGTGACTTCCGCAGTCCACAGTCTCAGGGACTGGCGCAGACAACAGGCCGTGGCGGGGGTGTCGAGCGACGCCACGTCCCGTGTCGGTGCGAGGAATAGGCGGTCCGCAAACTCAGTTGTGGGAACGGATTTCTTAGAAGCTATCGCTATCCCTAAAGACTACAAGGACCCTGGGTCGGGATCAAAAAATTGCCTCGACCCGCAATATCAAGTCGGTCTCAGCAATAGGCTCCTGTGTCCGGGGCTTATCATATTGAACGGGGCCTTGGGGGTGTTCAAAGAGCCGTACAAGGAGATGTACAAGACAAGCTACGACAACATGTACATCGTGAACGTGCACACGTTGCAATCTTGCACGCCCGGCGAACCGAAACGCCAGGCCCTGTTGTCCAGCACCCCGCCGCAGACCGCGATCAACATACACACACTAGTACCCACCACGGACAGCAGCCACTATATGGTGGGCATACTGGACACCACTACCGTGGTGGAGTACAAGCCTCCGGTTAACAAAGTGTGTAACACCTACAACGGCGGGGAGACTATCCACAATATGAACGTGGTGGCTGTGGACGACGGATACACGGTGGATAAGCCGACGATCGAGGCCGAGTACGGATTGATAGTCAAACCGGCCGAGGCCTTGTATTTCGTCTCAAACTTTACTTACGGCATAGATTACATAAATATGGACGTGCGGTGTATCGATTACGACGTGAGCGCAATGCAACCCTGTCTAATAGCGATATGCGGAGGGGACGACAGTTGTCGAAGGAATTACGGCAGGCTGTGCAATTCCGCTCACGAGATAGTGAACGACGCCGTAGAGCCAGTGAATTTGTGCAAGAGGGGCTACGAGAGCTGGCGATGCAGGAGCAGAAAGCAAGGATGTACGAACTACCGGACTCGGCGCCGTTTCCCTGGCTGGACAAACCGCCGAAACCCCACGGTAGAAAGAAACGTTTCGTGGCCATGGCTACGGCAACCGTGGCGTTGGGGTTGGCCTGGCATACGTCGAATAGAGTCGATGAATTGGAAGAGCAGATGGACCTTTTGAAAAACAACTATGTCAAAGTCTCTCAGGACATAGTAGAAGTCAGCAGGAAGCTCGACGATAAGATAGCATTGGTGAACGGACGCCTAGACGAGCATGAGACGCAGATTCAGCGCAATAACGAGATGGCCAACAAAACTTTGCACAGCTCAAAGATACATGATGAAAAACAGGGAAGCCTTGATGCGCGACATCAACATCAAATTCTCCGTCACCATTAGCTATCAGATGTGGTACGCTCAGATGCAGAGCGTTACGCATCAAATGATGCAGGCGGCCATGCAGGTGAGGTTCATGGCCAGAGGGATCGAGAACTGTCTCAGGCAAATCGCATCGAAGCGATCCGGCAGTTGCCCGAGCGGTATGTCTGTGATACAGGAACACCCGGGATTGTCTGAATTCCCAACGGTCGCCACCGCTCTGTACAAAGACAGGAAACTGTTCATAGTGCATTCTCTGCCCAACACGGTGGAGAAGACTACAATCAGGGGTGTTATACCCATGCCCAAAATGAGCACCGACGGCATCCCCTGTTGGCCCGATTACAAGGTGTGGCTCATAAACGGCAAATATTACGAGCCTCTGAATGTCACGGAAGGTATTGCCGTGCGCCGAACTTCATCACACATACCTACGATGCCTGGAAAATCCCAAGGACTGTAAGACCGTGTGCGCGCCCTGTCACAAAGGCATATGCTATCAGAAGAACCAAGTCACTTGGGTGGAAGGTGTGGCGACCGTGGAAATAGAATCGCCCCCCCTGAAGCCCTTTTCCCGGACACATATATCGCAAGGCCCGGTGTCCTTTGCTGATCTGTTAGAGGACAACGTGACAGGAGGGCCTGAATTGGAGATACTTAAGAATATAAACACAAGCATAAAACTCGTTAGTCTCCACGGTGAACTCGACAACATAAGCAGAAACATAGAAGCGTTCGATAGACGCTACGATGAGATAACCGCTAGCAGGGTCACATTCGGAGGATGGCTTTCGGGGTTTGCCAGCGATGCTGCGCTGTGGACCTGTGTTGCTGTACTCATGGCATGGTGTACCGGCCTTTCGGCTGGGATAGCCTATGCCATGTTCTGTGGAGGAGGAGGAGGAGGCGGCGGAGGAGGTGTCTCGCGGCCGGTTGGCTTAAAACCTCGCTTTCGCAGAAGACCTAAGCTGCTATGAAAGGGTTGTCTGTTTCAAGACAATGCGAACCCACTGCTTTTACTTCGGGGTATTGTAATTGTAATGCAATTGTCAGTGTTATCCCTGTACATTGTACATTGGTTTGTGTGTGTATACATGTAATAAAAGTATCAAACCGGACTATGTGGTGGTGTGTGCAATCGATTGTCTCGTGAAAGACAAACCCAAAACCGCTGTTGTGCTTTCGGTCAATATAAATAAAGACCAGGCAGGGTACCGTTTGATCTTTCGCACTCGTAGTCTAACCAGAGTGTTGTTGGTGATTTCTACAATGAGCCAGGAAAGCGGTGAGTTAGAACAGTGTATTATGGTATAGTGACCTAAACAGGCTGCGGTACATGTACCACTTGCCTCTGTGGGAGGTGAAAGGAAAGCGTCATCAGATTTGGACATTTTGTACTGCTGTACTGCGATGGATACAGAGGGAGAGACTGGGTTTACACTCTAGGTGCAACCGATGGGGTGTTCGTAAAGTGTGCCGTGACTTTAGTTCACACTGCCACACCACCCAACATAGTACAATGGAAGACTTCTAACTTTGGAGTTCTACGGCCGTTGCCTGTTTTCAACATCAACTTTGAGATGATATGCGAAGCTCTGAGGTTTATGTTGACGGCACCAGCCGCGCCACACCTTTTGGGCTTCACTATTCGGTGTCAACGTGTGTTGTGGGTGAAGACATTTTCGGTCACTCTCATCTGCGACGAACCACGCACCATAAGGAATCTGCAAAGATGCAGCCTTGGTGATTAGAATTATGGGTCAGACTCTACTGCTTCATTTCTATCACGAGAGAATGTTAACCCACATACTCGTAACTCATGAGGATCATACCCAAAAGATATCTAGAGAGCATGTAGGATGGATGCCGTGCTTTACGGATCTCAACGACCGGCCGATGTGGATAGTAGGACTTGCGTTTGCTCTACACTTCGTCGACTGTGGACTGTCAGAGACAGACGTGCGTACTTTCAAGAACGTGTCATGCCGACTATTACGCAGAGACTAGCGCGTTGCACTCGCGATGTCACCGATACCAGTTATCGAGACTTACTACTGAACATCACCCGACACGTGGGTTGGATTTGCAAGGATATCATACTGGATTGCAGGAGGTTGAGACAGTACCACATCCTATCGATGCTGCCGGTGAATATGGCCATGATATGCGTCGTGTGTACCCAGTGCGATCTATGTACAGGTTAACGGACTGCCAAGGCGAGTCGCGTGCAGAGATGTATACGTGCCAGGTGAAAGAAGAGCCTATGTCGTTTGTGTATAATCTAAGACGATGGATCTCCTGGATAGACGACACTCCTGAGGTGCAAAGGGCGCAAGGGCACGTCTCCGACTGAGATGCAATGGTCAAAGTAGTGCCCTGCAACTGCCGTGTTGCATCTCAACCGATGACCGGGTAAATCTGGTCTAGTGTGTAAATGTGACATTTGTACAAATTGTCATTTGACAACCATGTGTTTTGTGACTGCTTGTTTTGTGACTGCTGTACCCATGTGTTAGAATGCTGTATGTATCGACACAATAAAGACATTTTGCATCATTCTACATTGTGTTTATTTTGTACATTTCACACAGATCAGCAGAAACAACGGGGGTTTCAGTCTACATAACACATGACACCCATCCAACGAAAGCAAGGCAATCTACACTATGTGCACAG
>NW_020327470.1:0-15517 GCF_001858045.2 Oreochromis niloticus | reverse complement strand
GGCATTAACTGTGTAGCATATACTGGTTCGTTTTACAGTAAGAAAATTGGATTTTTTAGCTAGGTTTTGACATTCATGTTCAAACATGAATGTCCAAAAATGTGTGAGAACATGCTACAAGCTGATCATTTAAAATACACATGTGTGTATCTTAAAAGTATTTGATATATGAAGCTAACATTCACAACAGCAGAAAATTATGTAAAACTTTGGTGATCACAGATGAAATGACTGTCTCGGATTAATAGCGCCGTCCAGTTACTGACCAATCAGAGCTTTTCACACCATTTCAAATTAATACCACATTTTTTCTTTCTATATTTACTTCATATAATTTTAGACTCATGCGCAAACCATGATTCTTCTCCAGCAGCTGTGTGTATTTGTGTTAATCTCTTCATATCTTTGTAGTGAGCCTGTCAGGCTTGTGGATCATGTATCACTTCATGTGCTGCTGCAGGCTGAGAACTAAGATTATTATTTGATTAAGGAGGACCTTTTATTTTCTCAAAAGGAGTGGGGGGTGGGGTTGCAGCGAGCATGAAAGAGGAGCAGCTCTACCTCTCTGTCTGCAGTTCTCTTGATGGGGATCTGTGCATAGTTGAGTCAGATGTTCTGTCACTGAAGAATAAACTGCCGCTGGATCGCTCTCTGCAAACATGACAAAGTCATGTGACTGACCCAGAACTCGTGTTAGGGGAGAAAGGTTAACATTCCAGGAATACAGCGGCAAATGTGAGCCACAGCACAGCCTGTCTTTAACATGCAGCAACCTTAACACCTCTGTCGGTTAGCTCTCAAAACAGGAAACCTAATGACCACAGAGGCGCTCACTTGGCACAATGATGTAACAGTCTTACACAGTGCATCTTGTAAAATAAGCACTTTGCAAACCTGTGAAAGTAAAACTTTTTAATTATACTTGACCTGACTAGTATGTGACAGGAGTTATATGAAGTGCTGCACCAAAGATTATTATAACCTCCAAATATTCAAAGCTACGCTAGTATAGTCCAAGAATAAAAACATGGAGCTGCTTTAATGTGAGAATTACAAGAAGGGATTTCATTGTTCTGGCTCTGGTTCAACTCTTAATGCAGGAGATTTTAACAGTGGACGAATCTTTGTGCATTATGTGCAAGCAATTTCAGTCCAGACAAAGAAACTGATCAACCTGACCTGATGAAAAACCAGGGGATGAACCTGCGTCCATGCTAAAGGAACCTGAACCAAATGCATGAAACACATGTTCTAAACCCTCAGCCATGCACCTCACAGAGCCTCATGTGAAGCACGAAGATTATCGCTCTCCTGTACTCTCATCATCTTTGACCCATTTCCATCATCTGCTGATGTTCTTCTCACTGATGAAGAGGTGGCAGCGTCACAGCATCATCACTGCAAAATCAAATGCAAAGATTTCCATTAATAGCAGAACTGAAAATGCTGCTGATTCAGCAAGATTAATATTTATAAGAGGTGAATGTGTTTAAAATGGAAAGTGAAGGAAAAACTGGAGTCAGAATAAAATTAAAAAAGTGTTTCTATCTTTTCTTTCAAAAAACAGGAAACTGGACTGAACCGCTCACATCAGCTTTCTTTGACCAAAACTCTCACAAACAACATCTCACTTCACACACACTGGAAAACTAACCAAACTGTGTACAGTGTACAAATGTATATATTCAAATATGACATTAATCATAAAATGCTATTGTAGAAATTGATGCACAAATACAGCATGTAGCTTAGATTAAGTCATAATTAAATCTCAGTTAAAAATGTAAATGGTCTGTGGCTCAAACTGGTCCTCACGAGTTAGATGTGTGGAAATAACATGCAGCATGTGGCAGCTTTTAAGAGATTGTGTTTGCTCTGTTTCCACTTAGATGATGTTAGTGTGAGCTGTGACTGTTGGAGATGTGGGCTGTAGAAATTAGGCTCAAAGTGCCAGAAACACAAAAATGGAGATTATAATTTACTGATTTTTTTTTAGGTGATTTGTTTAGAAAAAACAACGGTTTGATGTGTCAACATGAAGTGTGAGCAGAATGTGTCTCACTCCAGTTTTTCTCTGGATGCATCGTCTCAGCACTAGTAGCAGTATGACCAGCAGCAGCAACCCAGTTATGGAGAGAACAGACACCATCACAGAGAGAGGAGGAGAGGAAAAGGGGAGGAAAGGGAGGCAGTGGAGGCTGATGGAGAAGGAGAGGTGGGAGAACCTGCAATTAATTAGAAACTGAATTCCTGGAGGAACCTACCTGAGGGATTAATAAAGTTCTATCAATCTAGCAAAAGAGTTCCAGACTTTATATTAAGAGGTTTTGGAGTTTCATCAACTTTATAACTTTTCAGTAAAAAGGAGAGAAGAGGTGAAGAGGTTAGTTATGTGTTTTCTGTAGACTAGTCCCTGAATACTAGTTAATGATTTTAATATCAGCAGAAAGGAACAGATTCTTGAACATAAAGTGATTTAAATGTTTAATTCTAATAAAACCTACTTAAAAATAATAGGACTAAAGGGTGGATGATATAAAACGCGACCATCGATCTTTGCTTTTTAATGAGGCTTTCTTGGTCCTGTGACACACGATGAGCACATGGCTACCAGCAGCTCGATTTCTTGAAGGAAATAATGTAAAAAGTAAATTAATATGTTAAGTTGTTACCTACAGACAGTTTGCAATCTGTTTAACTTGGAGAGAAAATGTTGTCCTTTTCCTAACATCCTGTCTTTAATGGTGAATGTTCATAATAAATATCAAATATTTATTATGAAACAATATTTTTGTCCTCATTTCAGAGTTTTTAATGAGCTGCAGGAACCCTGTGCTGCGTGAGTGGAGAACAGCCAAGTCGCCTCCTCTGATAAACCTCCACATGTACCACTGAAAACAGTTAAATTAGTTTGAATCTGAAATCAGGGCTCAAACTACTTGTTCTGAGACCATTTCTTAATTTTTCACACCAAACTGTTTAATAAGACAAACTTTACACAGAGTTCATTAAATTTAACTAACGCTTTAACATTATCAGGATTTCATAATACAAACTTCAAATCAACAGGAAGACAGCCGCAGAACATGTGGATCAAATGAATTCATTAAAAAAACAACATGTGGACTTCAAGGATACAGTAAATACACTAAAGTGAAAGGAGGAGCCAAAATTTGAAGGAATTTGAATTAAGTAAAAGTCACCTGTGATCTTTAAAATGGTCCTGATGTGTGCTGCTGTTTTTAACTTTCAACATTTCTTTGCTGCCACTGTGAAAATGAATGTGTTCTTTGCCTAATTAAATAAATGTTACACTGACTCACTGCTTCATCTTCTGGTACAAACTGGCATTACATGGAAGTACAGCCCAAAACCAGTTTAGATTGAGTTTCTTTTTTCTGGACATAAAGTCACAGCAGGTGTTGTTTCAAAGCTGGTGGACAGATTTAGTTCATTTTGGAAGTTTTAAGAGCAACTGCTGTGAAACATTTGCAGTTTTGGGAGAAAAGGATTTAAGAAAAGGGATTACCACAGCAAAAGTTTAATATGAATGAAGGATTGAAATTTAACTGAGGTAACACATAAATGATACAACTACTAAACACTACTGTGTCCTAAGGGAACAAAGGTTAAAATGTAACAGGGATAACATTTTAGAGAATTAAAATCCCTCAAAGGAAAAAAAATAAACTTGATATGCATATCTATACATGCAGCTTCCTAATGTAACATTCAGGATTATTCACTGCAGGTCCAGAAATCAGAGCTACCTCATCAGATCCAAGTGTGACATCAGCTGACACTCTTTACAGGAGATTCCATCTGAACTCTGTGGAGCCTGATCTCAAGGTTTTTAAGTCCGACCCTGAAACCAGAAGAGGATCTTCTCTCTCTTCAGATTCATTGTGATCCAGTGATTTCAGTCCTGCATGATCAGGCTGATGTTTGCACAGAGCAGATAATGAAGTGAATGTTTTGCACATTGGTAACAGTGAAACAGTTTATTTACAGTGTGGGATCGTTTGTGTTCGGAGTATGGACTGAGATTCCTGAAGCTCTTGTCACACTGGTCACAGCTGAAGTTCACTTCCATGTGTGTACGTTCATGCTTGTTACGATGACCTGATTGTGAGAAGCTTTTGTCACAGTGTCTGCACTTGTATGGTGTCTCTCCTGTGTGGATTCGCTTATGCTTTTCATTGAGCTCATGTCCAGTGTGCAAAGATGACCCACACTGGTCACAGATGTGCTTTTTGACCCCACTGTGGAAGAGGTCATGTATTTAATGTACTTGGTGTGTGGAAGCCTCTCCCACATTCTTTGCAGTAGATCATTTTGTCTCCAGTGTGTCTACATTGACGTGGTTTTAGGTCCCGTTGATGATTGGAAGGTTTTCTACAAAGGTCACAGAGAAACTCTTTCCACCACCACAGTGACGACAGGGTTGAGAACTGGATCCATGTGCTTTGCTCCACTTCTTTTTTTTTTTTTTTATTTTTTTTTTTATTTTAAACACATATAAGAGCACAAATAACCCAAAATAATCAAATAATCAAAATAAACAAACGGGTGTACCATCTAGTGTGTATACACACACTATACTTAGTCATACATACACATACCTACATACATATGTATTCGCCTATACACTCATACATAGTGACATATACATATATACACATAACCATTCAGAAATATGGCATACATAATTACAGAGATTCAAACAAAATCGGGTCTCCTTGACAAAATGTAATGTTTCCATTTATCCCAAATATCATTAAATATGTCATATTGGAGTCTATTAATGAAAGTAATTCTTTCCATTTTAAACATCCCATAAACAATCTCATACCAATCATTAAGTGATGGAATTTTCACACTAAGCCATTTCTTGGTAATAGTCTTACGGGCAGCCAGACTCAGAATACCATACAACAGCTTGGACGTTTTATCTACATTCACTGAGTATAAATATCCAAACAAAAGTTCATCCCAATTAAAGGGAAGTTGCATGCTAAAAATGATCTGTAACTCAGAATGAATCGATACCCAAAAAGTGTTGATCAATGGGCATGACCAAAACAAGTGGAAATGTTTTATTCCTTGGGCCCCACATTTTCTCCAACAGCTAGAGTGAATAGAATAATGTTTACTTTGTGCAGGGGTAATAAAAAACCTACAGAGACTCTTCCAACCAAACATCTCCATATATTAGAACTAGAATTCTCCACTGAAAAACACACTGCTGATACCAAATATCATTTAGAATTTCTGTATTTGTTTCCCTTTCCCATTTTTTTTTAATGTAGGCAGTATTCCACTTCTTAACCTCTTGTATACCCTTATACAATCTAGAAATCACCTTGAGGCCAGGATCTGCCTGGTAAGCCTTGACAAATATATTCAAAACAGGAAGAAAGAAAAGATCTGTTCTTTTAGGTATATAGTTATGTATGTGATGCCTAATTTGGAGAAACCTAAAAAAATCCGTTTTGCTTAACTGGTATTGATCTTTTAGTGATTGGAAGTCCCTAAGAATTCCTTATCATAAAACATACAATATGCCATTAAGCCTTGTCCTGCCCATTTTTTATATCTTGCATCTAACTTATTGGGTAAAAAGTCAAGATCATAAGCGCACCATCTTAAAATCCTGGCCTCTTCATTCCAATCGTTCTTATTAAGAAATTGTGACCAAAGTTTTAAAGGCAAGTTAATCCATTGGTTTCCTTGATTAATTTGTTTTTTAATAAGTCTCACATCTCCTAAGCTTGCCTGAATTGGAAAATCTTTTAAGGCCTCTGTTTCTGTTTCTATTTCTTTCCATCTCGCTTGGTAGTCTACATTACACCAACACACTAATATCCTAAATTGAGCTGAAATATAATAATCTTTCAAACATGGGAACCCCAACCCCCCTTTATCTTTAGCCAACTGGATAGTTTGGTACTTAATCCGTGGTTTTTCCCCTGCCATATGAACCTAGAGATTGTTTTGTCCCATTCCTGAAATTGTTTATCAGTTATTTCAACTGGGAGTGTTTGGAACAGATAAAGCATCCTGGGCAAAATATTCATTTTAATTGTATCAATACATGATTCAAAATTTAAAAATGGTAATAAGTTCCATCTTTTAATATCCTCATTTATTTTAATTCAATTTTCAATTCAATTCAATTCAATTTTATTTATATAGCGCCAAATCACAACAAAAGTCGCCTCAAGGCGCTTTATATTGTACAGTAGATAGCACAATAATAAATACAGAGAAAAACCCAACAATCATATGACCCCTATGAGCAAGCACTTTGGCGACAGTGGGAAGGAAAAACTCCCTTTTAACAGGAAGAAACCTCCGGCAGAACCAGGCTCAGGGAGGGGCGGCCATCTGCTGCGACCGGTTGGGGTGAAAGAAGGAAAACAGGATGAAAGACATGCTGTGGAAGAGAGACAGAGATTAATAACAGATATGATTCGATGCAGAGAGGTCTATTAGCACATAGTGAGTGAGAAAGGTGACTGGAAGGGAAAAACTCAATGCATCATGGGAATCCCCGGCAGCCTACGTCTATTGCAGCATAACTAAGGGAGGATTCAGGGTCACCTGGTCCAGCCCTAACTATATGCTTTAGCAAAAAGGAAAGTTTTAAGCCTAATCTTGAAAGTAGAGATAGTGTCTGTCTCCCGAATCCAAACTGGAAGTTGGTTCCACAGAAGAGGGGCCTGAAAACTGAAGGCTCTGCCTCCCATTCTACTTTTAAATACTCTAGGAACAACAAGTAGGCCTGCAGTGCAAGAGCGAAGTGCTCTAATAGGGTGATATGGTACTACAAGGTCATTAAGATAAGATGGGGCCTGATTATTTAAGACCTTGTATGTGAGGAGCAGGATTTTGAAATCAATTCTGGATTTAACAGGAAGCCAATGAAGGGAAGCCAAACAGGAGAAATATGCTCTCTCTTTCTAGTCCCTGTCAGTACTCTTGCTGCAGCATTTTGGATTAGCTGAAGGCTTCTCAGCGAGTTTTTAGGACTTCCTGATAATAGTGAATTACAGTAGTCCAGCCTGGAAGTAATAAATGCATGAACTAGTTTTTCAGCATCACTCTGAGACAGGATATTTCTAATTTTAGAGATGTTGCGCAAATGGAAGAAAGCAGTCTTACATATTTGTTTAATATGTGCATTGAAGGACATGTCCTGGTCAAAATGACTCCAAGGTTTCTCACAGTGTTACTGGAGGCCAAGGTAATGCCATCCAGAGTAAGAATCTGCTTAGATACCATATTTCTAAGATTTTCAGGGCCGAGTACAATAACCTCAGTTTTATCTGAATTAAGAAGCAGAAAGTTAGCGGCCATCCAGGTCTTTATGTCTTTAAGACATTCCTGCAGTTTAACTAATTGGTGTGTGTTACCTGGCTTCATGGATAGATAGAGCTGCGTGTCATCTGCATAGCAGTGAAAATTTATGCTATGTCTTCTAATGATGTTGCCTAGGGGAAGCATGTATAATGTAAATAGAATTGGTCCTAGCACTGAACCCTGTGGAACACCATAATTGACCTTAGTGTCTGAAGAGGACTCTCCATTTACATGTACAAACTGGAGTCTATTAGATAGATATGATACAAACCACTGCAGTGCAGTACCTGTAATACCTACAGCATGTTCTAATCGCTCTAATAGGATATTATGGTCAACAGTATCGAACGCAGCACTGAGGTCTAGCAGGACAAGCACAGAGATGAGTCCACTGTCAGAGGCCATAAGAAGATCATTTGTAACCTTCACTAAAGCTGTTTCTGTGCTGTGATGAGCTCTGAAACCTGACTGAAACTCTTCAATAAGCCATTCCTCTGCAGATGATCTGTTAGCTGTTTGACAACTACTCTTTCAAGGATTTTTGATATGAAAGGAAGGTTGGAGATTGGCCTATAATTAGCTAAGACAGCTGGGTCTACAGATGGCTTTTTAAGTAAAGGTTTAACTACAGCCAGCTTGAAGGCCTGTGGTACATAGCCGATTATTAGAGATAGGTTGATCATATTTAAGATCGAAGAATTAATTAATGGCAGGACTTCTTTGAGCAGTTTGTAGGAATGGGGTCTAAAAGACACGTTGATGGTTTGGAGGAATTAATTATTGAAGTTAACTCAGAAAGATCAATTGGAGAAAAAGAGTCTAACTTAACATCGATGGTACTAAGAGTAGCTGTAGATAATATTACATCTGTGGGATGATTATTGGTAATTTTTTCTCTAATGATAAAAATTTTATTTGTGAAGAAGTTCATGAAGTCATTACTAGTTAACGTTAAAGGGATGGTTGGCTCAGTAGAGCTCTGACTTTTTGTCAGCCTGGCTACAGTGCTGAAGAGAAACCTGGGGTTGTTCTTATTTCTTCAATCAGTGACGAATAGTAAGATGTTCTGGCTTTGCGGAGGGCTTTCTTATAAAGCAGCAAACTATTTCTCCAGGCTAAATGATGATCCTCTAAATTTGTGACACGCCATTTCCTCTCCAGCTTACGAGTTATCTGCTTTAGGCTACGTGTTTGAGAATTATACCACGGAGTCAGGGACTTGGATTTGAGGCCTTAGTTTTCACAGGAGCTACAGTATCCAGAGTCGTACGTAGTGAGGAGGTAAAATTATTAACAAGATAATCGACCTCTGTTGGAGTAGCGTTCAGATAGCTGCTCTGCTCTATGTTGGTACAGGGCATTGAAGATGATAACAGTGGGTGGATTATATTCTTAAACTTAGTTACAGCACTTTCAGAAAGACATCTACTTTGATAAAGTCTACTCTCCACTGCTGTGTAATCAATTATTGTAAATGTAAATGTTATCAGGAAATGATCAGACAGCAGAGGGTTTTCAGGAAACACTGTTAAATATTCAGTTTCTATGCCATACGTTAAAACAAGATCTAGAGTGTGATTAAAGTGGTGGGTGGGTTCTTTTACATTTTGAGAGAAGCCAATTGAGTCTAGTAACAGATTAAATGCGATGTTGAGGCTGTCATTTTTAGCATCTACATGGATGTTAAAATCACCCACAATAATTATTTATCTGAGCTGAGCACTAAATCAGATAAAAGTCTGAGAAATCAGAGAGAAACTCTGTGTAAGGCCCAGGTGGACGATAGATGATAACAAGTAAGACTGGTTTCTGAGTTTTACAGCTGGGGTGGACGAGGCTAAGAATCAGGCTTTCAAATGAATTAAAAGTCTGTCTTGGTCTTTCGTTAATTAATAGGCTGGTGTGAAAAATTGCTGCCACACCGCCCCCTCGGCCTGTGCTTCGGGATTTCTGGTAGTTAGAATGACTCGGGGGTGTTGATTCATTTAAACTAACATACTCATCCTGCTGCAACCAGGTTTCTGTAAGGCAGAGTAAATCGATTTGTTGATCAATTATTAAGTCATGTACTAACAGAGACTTGGAGGAGAGAGACCTAATATTTAATAATCCACATTTCACTGTTTTACTCTTTGGTTCAGATGTGGATACTGTATTGTTCTTTCTTTGTGATTTTTTATGTTTAAGTTGTTTATTGCTGGTTTTTAGTTTGTTTTTGTCTTTTTGGGAGCTGACACAGTCTCAATGGAGATGGGTTTTTGGGGGGGTAGCAGGAGGAGAGAAGCTGCAGAGAGGCGTGTAAGACTGCAACTCTGCTTCCTGGTCCAACTCTGGATAGTCATATTTGGGGGGTTTAATGAATTTGTCCATATTTCTAGAAATGAGAGCTGCTCCATCCAAAGTGGGATGGATGCCGTCTCTCCTAACAAGACCAGGTTTCCTCCAGAAGGTTTGCCAATTATCTATGAAGCCCACATCGTTTCTGGGACACCACTCAGACAGCCAGCAATTTAAGGAGAACATGCGGCTAAACATGTCACTCCTGGTCTGATTGGGGAGGGGACCAGAGAAAACTACAGAGTCCGACATTGTTTTGCAAAGTTACACACCGATTCAATATTGATTTTAGTGACCTCCGATTGGCGTAACCGGGTGTCATTACTGCCGACGTGAATTATGATCTTACTGTATTTACGTTTACCCTTAGCCAGCAGTTTTAAATTTCCTTCAATGTCGCCTGCTCTGGCCCCTGGAAGACAATTGACTATGGTTGCCGGTGTCTCTAGCTTCACATGTCTGAGAACAGAATCACCAATTACCAGAGTTTGACCCCGGCGGGTGTGTCACCGAGTGGGGAAAAACGGTTAGACACATGAACAGGTTGGTGGTGTACCTGGGGCTTCAGTTTAAGACTATGCTTCTCCTCACCGTCACCCAGCCGCCCTCTTTCCCCAGCTGCTTGGGGTCTGCCGGGGAACAGCTAGCGGGGCCTACGCTATCTTCGGCTGCACCAGCTACAGGGCCTGGCTAGCTACGGGTGAATGAAGGGTGCGAAGCCGAGTCTCCAATTCAGTAATCCTGGCCTCCAGAGCTGCAAATATGCTACATTTATTACAGGTATCATTACTGCTAAAGGAGGCCGAGGAGTAACTAAACATCTGACACAATGAGCAGGAAAGTGCAGGAGGGACAGGTGAAGTAGCCATGGTGCTAACGAGTCGGCTACGAGCTAAGCTAAGCTAGCGAAACAGTAAAGAGACAGTGAGTGAATACTTTGGCTATAAATTAGGTAGTGAGTACACAGAAAGGGTGATTCAGATGAAGCACGTTAAGATTATACTATGAAAAAGGGATGTATCAAAGATTTAAATTAAATTGCTAAGCAGAAAAGCTACTCAGAAACACCACTGTGTTTGAGCAGGAACAGGAAGTGATACTATACCACAGAGCGAGCGAACACCAAGTGACAGCGCCACCAAGAGTCAGGAGTGCAGTCGGAATTTATAACACAAAGGATTAAAGTTTGCATTATATAACTTAGAGAGATCTTTAGTAATATTTACTCCAAGATACTTCATCCACTCCGACTCCCAGTTCAAATTGACCTTAGACTTAATTTCCTGATTTGGCTTATAATTAAAAGTTAATATCTGAGTCTTCAGTATATTTAATTATAACCTGATAGTGAGCCAAAGGTCTCCAGAAGTGATAGCAGCTTGGGGAAAGTAATGTTCGGATTTGTCAAGTAAATCAAAATATCATCAGCAAACAAGGATATCTTATGCTCTCGACCCATGATCTTGACACCAGTAATATTATTTCTTTGTATAACACTTTGACTCAGGCCTCTATAAAAAGAGCAAAGAGTGAGGGACTTAAGGACAACCCTGACGTGTCCCTCTCTGTAAATTAAAACATTAGAGAGTGCCCCGTTAACTTTAATTCTTGCCCTTGGTGATTTATATAGTGCTTGAATAATCCTGATAAACGATTGATGAAATCCAAACTTGCCCATGACTTTATATAAAATTCCCAATTAACCCGATCGAAAGCCTTTTCAGCATCTAAGCTCATAAGAACCATCGGAATTTATTTTTCCAACATAATCAATAACATGTAATGTTCGGCGAACATTATCCTGCGTTTGTCTCTGCTTAATAAACCAGTCTGATCCAAGCTAATTATCTGAGCAAGATATTTTCAATTCTTTGGCAAGGATATATGTGAATATCTTATAGTCCTGGTTAAGAACACTAATAGGGCGGTAATTTCCACAATCAAGCCTGTCCTTTCCTTCTTTAGCTATTAAGGAAATAGAAGCCTCATTCCAAGATGGGGGAATTACTCCCGTCTTTAAAATATAATTGAATGATGTTCTCATCAAGGGAATCAATAACTCTTTCATTTCCTTATACCAATCTGATGGGAATCCATCCGGGCCTGGGATTTATTAGGTTTTAATTTGAAATGGCTTTTTTAATTTCAATTTCAGATATGTCCTTAATTAAGGTTATATTCTGGTTTTCATTCAGCTTTGGTAAGCAAAGTGAATCCAAGAAAGATATCATTCCTGTAACATCCACTCTAGGTTGTGTGTATAGTTCTTTATAAAATTTTAGAAAAGCTAACTGAATGTCTTCCAATTATACACAATGTTATTTGTTGAGGGTCTTTATTTTATATTGTATTTTCTGATTGTTGTTTTTTAATTTATAGGCCAGTAATTTTGCGGATTTACCTCCTACCTCATAATATCTTTGTTGTAAAAAGCCATGTTTTTTTGTATTTCACTTGAGAAATTTCATCAATTTCATTTTTCTTCTTTGTATTTCTAATTTCAGATTATATCTGCTCTTATTTATGGCATCTTCAAGATATTGTAGTTGTGTCTGGAGTTTTCTTATATGCTCATTCTCTCTTTTTTAAATTAGTACTGTAGCCTATAAGTTTTCCTCGTATAACCGCTTTTAGGGCATCCCATAAATACTCGGAGGACTTCTTCATTGTCATTTTCCGCTACATAATCTATTATATCTTGGCTAATTTGCTCTTTCAACGGACATAGAGTACTTGTATTTAATTTCCAAGATGTAGCTCTTCTTTCATGTCCAAGCACTACTTCCAGATACAGTGGGGCATGATCCGATAAATCCATCATCCTATCCTGCAATTGACCACACTGTTAAAGTCTTTTTGAAACATAAAGAATAATCCAATCTAGAATAAAATGAATGTGGGTGAGAAAAAGGTATAGTCCTTCTTGATGGGGTTTAATTCTCTCCATACATCTATAAGCCCTAAATCCTTTAAATTAATTTAATATTTTTGGTTATTTTATTTAATCCGGGCATGTGGGTTTGATGAGTCCAAAGACGGATTAAGTCGAACTTCCAATCCCTCCCAAAATTAGAGTACCTTGTGCTTCTACCACTATCATTTCAAAAACCTGTTTAAAAAATTTTAACTCAGATCCTGGGGAGCATATACATTTATAGAGTAGTCAGTTACCTCTAGATACCCCTTAACTAACACAAACCTCCCCTCCTTATCACCGATTTCTTGAACGCATTCAAAATTAACCTTCTCGAAATTAAAATTACCACCTCTTTTGAACTCTGAAGGCAGGAAGAAGAATACTGGTTAAATTTCCATTTCTTTAGTTTTTCATGCTCAACTTCGATAGGTGAGATTCCTGTAGAAAAGCAACTTTATTCTTCTCTTTTATTTTTGACATAATTTACTTCTTTTAATATGACTCCCCAAGCCATTTACATTAAATGACACTATTTTAGTTACCTTACAAGGCATTATTGTACGACCTTATATGATTTTATCTCTGCACATAGCCAAAATCGAAAGTACACCCGATGAAAGAAAAAAAAAAACACACACAACACATTATCGAAAAAAAATATTATACAACAAAAACATACAATCATGTTGACTTCCAAAAACATAAACACTATATTAGCTGTAATTGGTGAGGGAAAAGCTCTTCTGTCCACTTGTGGAAGAGTGCCCTCTTCGGCACACAGGCCGGAAGCCCAGTGGTCTGCAGGGTCCAGCTTACTATGCATATAATGACCCGGCCTTAATGTACTTTCATATGCCTCTTTATAGAGTTATCTAATTATATAACAAAACATCTTATCAAAGTAATGTTCGTATTCTCAGTTCATCTTAGTCTCATACTCTTGAGTTTACCTCTAGTATGATGCTCCGTCACATACATGTTGGTTATCCACTGTCATTTGGTGCCTAAATACCTGGAGGCGCTCCTTGAAACCCTGCTTTAGGATCGTGTTTCCGCGTTTCTTCTTCGTACTTGTTTGCCAAGTCTGCTGTTTTATTTGATCCAAAGTGTGTCCCTGTCTTCACAACGTCTACCGATAATCTCTCTTCACCATGTCGATAGTCGCTTCATGCGCCGTGTTGTACGTCGCAGTACTTCTCTGTAGTACACTCTTAGCTTGGCCGGGAAAGGCGTCTGGAAGCGAATGTTATTCTCTTTAAGCACCTTCTTCGCTGCCGCATATTCTTTCTTCTTCTTGTATCTCCGGGGCATAATCATTGTCCAATATATCCAGAATCCTTAAAGTCAAAACCCCTAGCCTGCCAGGCCTTCTTGATAATGTCTCTTTGATACGATAGCTTGCGAGTTTAACAACAATTGAGCGTGGAGGGGCTCCTTCCGGGGTTTCTTAGCACCGGCTCGTGTGCTCTTCGATTCCCAACGTGGTGGGAGGAGAGAGACACATTGTCTTTTCAAACAAACCTCTACAAAGTTGGCAAAGGATGGAATCTATCTCTTCCCCTTCCTTCACGCCGTATATTCTAAGATTCTTGCGACGTGACCTCCTCTAAATCCAGAAGTTGTTTCGCATCGCAGCTGAAGATTTGCCATTTCAATTAACAGCTCCTCCGAAGCCTGAATTCGAGTCTCCACTACATCTAAGCGTCCCTCTGCTTCATCGAGTCTTTTACCAATGCCGTCGACATTCTCCCTTATGGCATAAACTGATCGTTGGTGTCTTTCTGAAAGCACGCAATTCTTTTAGTATCATGTCCATCGTAGCTGGGTGATCTTTCGCAGTAGCGTTAGTATCAGATTGCTGTCTTCTTCCATATTACTGCTGCTAGCGACGAAGCATCTTCTTCCACTTCACTCCGTCTCTTCATCCTTTTTTCTAAAATTTTCTGGGCATTTTTGTTCCAAACATAAAACCCCACAGATATAAATCCAAGCTTTTTAAGTTCGAGTTAGATAAATTGGGAAAAGGTAATAAGGTCGGGAGCAGCTATCCTACACAGCCATCACTCGACCCCCAGACCGAAGTCTTTGCTCCACTTCTAAACAAAGACAGTGTAAGTTTTTAATCTGAACGTCGCCTGAAATAAAGAGCATCTCTGCCAACGTCTGTTTACATTACAACACTCAGCTTACTGAGAGAAAATGATTCTTCATTTTTCCAAACATTCATTCAGTATAACTCCATAAGTTACTGATCAGACTTCTTCCAAACAATCAGGTTAAAATTACAAGATAAAAATCAATACATCCTCACAGTAACTGCACTTGTAGAGTTACTTTCTGGTGTGGATCTGTTGGTGTTTTTTCAGCTGATGCGGATATTGAAAAGACTTTCCACACAGGCCACAGCTGTAAGGTTTAACTCCACTGTGGATGACTTGGTGTGTTTTTAAGCTTCCAGCCTGGGTAAAAGACTTTCCACACAAGTCACAGTTGTACGCTTTAACTCCACGTGGATGACTTGGTGAGTTTTTAAGCTTCCAGCCAGGGAAAAGACTTTCCACACAAGTCACAGGTGTAAGCTTTAAATCCACTGTGGATGAGTTGGTGTGTTTTTAGCTTTAGACTGGGTAAAAGACTTTCCACACAGGTCACAGTTGTACGCTTTAACTCCACTGTGGATGACTTGTGAGTTTTTAAGTTTCCAGCCTGGGTAAAAGACTTTCCACACAATCACAGCTGTAAGGTTTAACTCCACTGTGGATGACTTGGTGAGTTTTTAAGTGTCCAGTCTGGGAAAAGACTTTCCACACAACTCACAGTGTAAGTTTTAACTCCACTGTGGATGATTGGTGTATTTTTAAGCCTCCCAGTCTGGATAAAAGACTTTCCACACAGGTCACA
>NW_020327469.1:0-44538 GCF_001858045.2 Oreochromis niloticus | reverse complement strand
TGATCTGTACATCAAATGTGCCATAATGAGCAAACTGAGACATGTCCACTTGATACTCGTGTCTGCGGCTGGTCCACTGTGGAGCTATCACAGGCGAGAAACACGCTGTTCACAAACCTCTTTCGCATCTGAATACACGGCATGGCCTTTGTCCAACACACGGTTAAGATCTGCTCTGGTAATAATTCATCCTCGTGTAAGATGACAGGAAAACCAAACTGTTCGCCATGCATTGCTGATTCCTGTACTTTCCATACTTAGCAGCGGCCTGGTTCGGGACGCACAGATGCTACTCATCGTGGACGACTTTCATTGTTTGTAACCTGTACATGAGACGTCTGGAGCTTCTCCATCATGCTGCGTTTGCACAGTTACCTGGGTTCAGTCTGGATTACCTGCTGTACTTTAGCATCTGGCACACATGCTGAGGAACACCTCTCTTTACCACATCTGCATAAGACACTGCGGCTGTCTGAACGCTGCTCTGCACTTCTGGACTGGGAATGTTGTAACAGACACCTTTACCTCCTCCGCTCTGAGAAACATTTACCTGTTCTTTCTGCTTTTGCCATCTAAGCTTCTGGGACTGTGACCTTTGACTTTTTTCTTGGCATTTTGTGCAAGTACAAACTGGACCTTATTGTATTTATACACAATGTAAACAAAACTCAACCTGTAAACACTGAAAAACTGATTCCTCAACTTTCTCTTAAATCAGAGCTTTATCAGATTGATGTAAAGGCTCACTTAAATACAAATCAATATTTAGTTTAACTTATTTAAAGTTCTTTGAAACACTTTGGTCTGTTTTATTGTACCTTTTTCAAAAACTGTATATATTACTTCTATTTTTTTTAACCAGACTGGATAACAAATTGGTCTATACTTCTGTAAAGTAATATGCAGAATAAATCTCAACAATCAACAGGCTATAATTAAACTCTTAGCTTTTAAGTAGACTTTGTGTAAATCTTTCAGATATTTAAAATTTAAAGCAAATATAGGAGCTGTGATGGTGTGGTGATCAGATGACAGGCTATGGGGATTCTTCAGCTGGCGTTCTGCAGCAGTCAGGAAACAGGAAGTCTGGGTTCTCAGGGCAGCCTCTAGATGACAACTGTAACTGATACTTACACTGAGTGACAAAAAGGGTTTGTCCTTAAATAATAATAGTATAAACTTGTAGTCAAATGTTATAGCCATGAAACAGACTTGAAAAATATATTTGGATCCAATTTATTATTTATGTGAATATAAGTCTGAATGTATGTATTACAAAATAACCAGATTATCTTATTACAAATAACCTTGAAAAAGGTGTGTATTTTATATAATTTATCAAAGTAACTGCACCGTAAGCCAAAGCTATCAGTTTTATTCCAAAGTGTAATGTAAAAATTAAAATGACAAATGTAGGGCTCTGTAAGTAGTTTCTACAGTGAGTTCTACTGTACTGTAATTCTATTACTGTATATCAACTTTTTACTTGTAATTTCCAGCAAAATGACTGGATGTGAGAGAGTTTAACGACAGGAAAGATGGAGCAGTGAGAGCGGAGATCTCTCAGAATTCTGAAAACAGATTGACGAAGTTCTGGTAACTTCAATTCCAAAAACTTAGATTCTGGTAAAACTTGATTTCAAGTCACAGGATTGCGTTTCAACTCAGGTTCAAGCTTGTCAACTTAGATAGAGCTCATGGCGGAGAAATGATAGAAGATAGAATGGCTTGTCAAAAAAGATGGAGCAGGGAGAGGGAGAGTGATAGGACAGACTGAATTGCTTGTTAATGATAGAGGGAGAGGGTTTTCTGCAGCAGGTCACCTGTAAGACAGAAGAAAGTGGAATTAGACACACTTCCAATAAACCTGGCTTACTGTATTTTTCAGACTATAAGGCACATTTAAAAGCCTTTAATTTTCTCAAAAATAGACAGTGCACCTTATGTATGGTTGTGTTTACTGATTTCAAACCAATTCTATGTGGTACACGGCACTCACGGCATCTGTCAAATGTTTTATATGACTTTGGTAAGCTCAAGCAGCACCACTTGATGTTTGTCGGAGCATGGCTACCATAGTCAGCACCCTCGTAGAGTAATTCGTACTGTGCTTCAACATAATATGGTGTGTGTGTATAAGGGCCTGGCACTGTTGAGAGCCATGCTTATGAAGCAGATTTCAAACTGATCAATCCACATTCATCAATACACAAATCCTGAAAAGTGAGTGAATTGTTCTGTATTTTATGTCTTACAACTGAACAATTTTGAGAGTTATTGTAAATGAGTTGAATAAAGTTTGACTTATCTGTTTTGTTTGACTTAATGTGCCTTAGAATTTAGTGCACCTTACAGTCCGAAAAATACAGAACATATATATCATTACACCTGAAGAGTTGTACAGTACATTATTAGATTCAACTGAATGAAAATGTTTAACATATGGTGGTGGAACATTTCTAAGGATATTTTTGCATTCTATTAACACAATAAAAACAAACAGAGTCTGTAAACCAAGATGTGGTGCTACAGTAACTTACTGTAAACATTATATGGTCAAGCTAAACCCACACAATGAAGTCAGAGCAGACAGTTTCAGACCACCTGGTTTAAACACTTCACATGCACTCAACTCACATGTTCCTAAATGCCCAAAGGTCTCAAATTCCCGATTCTGTGTGTACTTACCTGGTACAACACTATATCATAATGTCTGGGGAGCCGTTAACATAAAAGTAAAAATAATTTACTCAGTATGACTTTTGGCAAAATGAAAAATTTGGAGACAGATGACTCCTATACAGCAGTTTCTACATATTTCAGTCAAATATGGGGCATGTTTAATAACACCCGCTAAATCTACAATAAACTTAGCATGGCCGATATTAGGGCCTAATTAAAAATGTAGTATGATGATAAGAGAGATTTGTAAGTCTGGAAATGTTTCATAGACTTTTCTATTATTTGATAATTGCAAGAGCTGTGCTGACTCACAGCACTAAACTGAATCTCCTATAATGAGAAACATTTCCTAGCACTGCACATCAGACAAACCTTTACTTACCAGACTTGAGACGATCAGATCAGCAGTCTAGAGAAAGGAAACAATTCATCAGATCACTGTTTGATGATTCAGACTGTTGAGCTCTTCACACACAATCCAATTCACTATGACATAAATTAACTAGTAAAATCCTCAATTACTTTAAGGCTTATGAGCTTACTGTAGTGTAAAGAGGAGATAAATGAACTGCAGCGTCTCACATGGCATGTGTAATAAAAGCATTCATTACTACAGAAATGCAAAGAACAGCCATCAATTGGCACAAGTGCAGGATATACCAAATATTTCCTACACAGAAGCCTTGTGGCTCCAACATTTCTACAACAGGTCAGTGCTAATAAAGTGTGAAAAACCAAAACTTTTAAAAATGTTAGATACAAAGTAATTATATAAATCAGAAGCAACAGAAACCTCATCATGTCTGACATGAATATATAAATCTTAAATACATTTAAATATTAACATGTTACAATAGCAGAGGTGCACCATGTTTTGTAATTAAATTAAATGTCTTAAAATATTACACTAAAAAGTCATTTCATTGTACCCGTTGCTAGGAATATTTATGAATTTTTGCAGTGTACCTTTTTGGCAACTTTTCTATCTAATTTTAAAACACATTATATTCACTAAATAAGTAATAAACTAATTAGACACACTGGCTGTAATTTACCTAACAATGTCCACTCACACCTCTGGTTCTCTTCGTTTTTATTACTGTTAAAGCTATTACTTATACCGAGTCAGGCAAAATATTCTACAATGTTCTGACTTTAATGTAATACATCAGAATTTGACAGACAATATAAATCAATACCTGTGCAGCTCTTAAGTGTTTGAGCAACCACTTATACTGACTCCCCTAAAACACTTTCATTGTTTTGTCTGCTACTTAAATCCACAAACATAAGGAGAAAATGAACAACTGTATAAAGACATCTGACATTTAGTTATGTTTAGATTTGATAAGCCATAAGAAATTTAAATCATACATAAATGGGCTATTAAACTTCAGGGACATTTTCAGGGAGAGTCAGAGGGGTCCTGTGTGGGGGCTTTGCTGCTACAGGTCACAAATCCTGTGTGTTTGCCAATCAGTAAATGGAAACATATCACAAAGGTCAAACTACTGTATGTAAGTCGTCAAATGTGCTACGCAATGCCAGGTTCATACTGCTTCAGTTACAATCACTGTTTACTTACCAGCAAAGGCAAAACCAAAGATCTCGTTCACTCTGTGTAACAAAAGACAAAGCACAAAAATACAGAATGAGACAACTCAGATCAGCATCACAATCAATACTACATCAATCTGTGTAGTCCAAAAGATTCAGTACACTTCTTTGTTTACCACAGCAACAAACAACTCACCTCTTTTTTCTACACCTTATTAAAGATTACTGTCTTCATTAAGGTAAAATGTGGTTTCATCCATTTGTAATAAGCCACACAAGTTTCTCAGTTATGTGATAGCTCTATTAGTTTGGTGCTATTAGATAACACAGATTTAATAAGCAATGATTTGCTACACCTAGCACTGCACACTTTATCAAATTGATAAAGTTTAATTTAAAAGCATGAACAATCATAAATGAAAGCTTGGATGATATATTTGTAGGCTTCAACATTTCAGTTGGTCTGCATTCAAATTCTGCTTCCTAAAAATATTATCACCTGCACACAGTATCATTTAGTATCATTTAATATGCTGTTGTTTTAAATATGTACATATCATATTAATAATATTAATGGCGCACTGCAGCATTTTATTTATTTGAAGGTGGCCTTTTTTATATTTTATTAACTTCTCACTTTGTGAAAAATTAAACAGAGCTGCAGGTGTAGGTTTTACTTAAAAACAAACCAGTCTGCACAAACTAGTGTTTGTTAAACAGTTCTTAAAATTTAACTAAAAAACTAAAATTGATTAATTAAAAAAAAACTTCTTCTTGTTAAGAAATGTTATTATTCTTATATTATGTGTTTTATCCTCACTCTCTCTCTCCCTTCTGTTAATTAACCCACAACACAGACACACCGGCACAGGCACGTTACTCTTTTTCTCCCGGCCTTCTGTCAGAGGCGGTAAAATGGCTCCTTTGAAGTTACCGACCCTGCTGCTTCAGCAGCTTATCAGTGGTTCTAAGATGGCAGCTTATTACCTTATAACCTATAGAATGAGGCCGTTTTAACTGACTGATTTGTGAAGAGGAGAACTAACTTCAGCTTCCCTAAGAGACTCAGAAACACTAACACACCAAATGAACCAAATACAACACAATAACTGTATTAAACAATCAAATGAACCAAATACATTTTGCACTGGGCCTATAGGAGCTAGGCTAGGCGTTAGCACTTTGTTGTTAGGGCTAGCTTACCAAACACTCCTTTTAAATACTAAAATTACAACGTTTCACTAACAAAGCAGCCATTGTGTTACTTTAATATGACTTATACTTAGACTGGCTTTATAAGTCACTAACAACAACTCGGTAAATCACTCAAACAGCTTATAGACATTTTATTTGAGAAAAGAGAGACAGAGAAGCAGCGCTTACCGGCAGGGATCAAGCAGAGAGTGGGAGGAGATTCAGGAGTCAGCCAGAGACGTAAAATAAGAGGCATTCACGGGTAGTGGGAAACTCCGCCATGCCAATTTTGTGTAATGGCATTGGCATTGAAAATGCCAATTTTGTGTAATTTACAAAAATATATGTAAATTTAAATAGTATTAAACTAGATATTTTTGGAACAGAAAACAACTAGCAGAGATTTAATTCTATAAGTTGAATAAATATTTCAAACATGATTATTTTAATTTGAAATTATGGTTAAAAGTCATGAATAAATATAAGGTCATTATGTTAAAATGTACTGTTTTATGATATATTTATTTAACTGGCTGGAGTAATAAGAACAGTCTTCTCCTGAACAACAAAACCAAGGGGCTGGTGTTGGTGTTCACCTAAGCATCCTCACAGGACAGTAGGAGCTGCAGAGGCTCGCCTCGCTGCACTGCAGGAATCAGAGGTTCAGGAGGTACTTTAACCCCACTGCCATGAGGGTTTTCAACAGTGACTCCTGACATGTTCATTGCACATTTATTTATTTTATTCTAATACATATTGGTTATAATCATATGGATTCTAACCTAAATAGACTTGCACCCACTTGTTCACCCCTGCTGCAGTGAGGTAAAGGTGTGGCTTTCTCCAACAAGACTCTTCAGTGAAGGTTTTAAAGACAACCATCTAAACCAGGGGTCAGCAACATTTAAGACCCAAAGAGCCATTTGGACCCGATTTGCACGAAAAAGAAAACACTGGGAGCCACAAATACTTTTTGACATCTGAAATGAAGATAACACTTCACACATTGTTTTTTACCTTTATACTCTGTATAAACAACTATACTGTTTTGCTTATGAAATCCATGAAATGCTACAAAGTAAATGAAATTTTATTTATGTAATGGACACATTTTGAACTCTTAAAAATAACAAAAAGTAAAAACATCCAGTTGAAGGTCTCTCTTAAATGAATTGAAAAGCTGAACTTGAATTGTCCATGTATCAAACAAAAACTGATCCTTATATCACCTTTGGGCTTTCAGCGCATAAAGGGCCTTCACCTGAATTTGGAAAAAAGCACTATGCTCCTAAAAAATGAATAATAAATATTTGCAAAATATCTACATAAATATTTATTTTACCTGGTTAACATGCATGGCGGGTTGAGGCCTGCTAAAATTTATGTTAGTTACAGAAATATTGTAACTCAGCAGAAACATAGTAACTTGGAAGAAGTAGTACAACATTGCAGAAGTGTTGTAATACAGCAGAAATGTTAATATGTAGCGCAAACCTAAAAACCAGGAAGAAATGGTGTAAGAGTATAACTTAATATACAGTAGTATAATAGTAACACATAGTAGAAATGCAACATAGGAGCTGAAATAGTATAATTTAGCAGAAAAGTAATAATTTAGCATAAAAGTAATAATTTAGCGGAAATATTGGAAATGCAAAACAGCCAGCTTCAAAAAGCTGAAGTTTCCTCAAAAAATTAGTTGTTGTTCAACTGTGAAAACTTGTCAGAAACATTAGAAATGTTACAGAGGAACTGCCAGCAGATACACAAAGCTAAGGCAAAAATTAGATGCCTAGCAATGTTTACAAATAGGGACAAACACACACAGTGATAAATAACCCATATTCAGAAAACAATGTGCAAAAACATGGATGCAAGCATAAACACAGACATACATACAAACATACACACACAAGGGCACACAGGGACAAACAAACGTGTCCTGTGTGTTTCTATGCCAGTCAATCAGTCTGAATCTGGTCAAGTTGAATACACTAATGGATGCTGGTCACCAACGAATAAAAATTGAGTCACACAAGCACAGACAAAGACACACACACACACACACACTTCTGTAAAGTTATTAGAAGTTAAAAAACTTCAAACACTGACATTGGCTTTTTCCGGGTTTTTTTTTTTTTTCAGCTTTATATTTTCAGCTGTATCTATGAGAGTCAAAGAGCCTGGATCTGCTCAATTTGAATCCACCAATCAGAGCTGTCACTTCTGTCTGCTTCATCAGGCTATGTAGTTGTCCCTGTCAGTGCAGCTGCATCCCTTGCTCACACCGACAGAGACATGGGCTTTCTGTAATGTATTTCAGACATGGAGCAGTAGCATCACATCTTAGCAAAAAATTGTGACTTAAGAGAAACATAATAATTTAGCAGAAATACTATGATTTGGAAGAAATCATAGTATTTGGCAGAAATACTACATTTAGCACAAATCCTATAAAATAGCAGAAATTCTATGTTTTAGCAGAAATACTGTATTTATCACCAATACCAAAAAGTAGCAGAAATACTATGATTTGGTAGAAATCCTATAATTCAGCAGAAATACTATTATTAAGCAGAAATACTATAATTAGCATAAATCTTATAAAATAGCAGAAATAGTATGATTTAACAGAATAGTAATAACTTAAATAGAAAAATTGAAAAAGCAAAATGGACAGCTGAAAAAATGCTGATGGTAAGGGTTGCTCAAATGTGCTTGTTGAAAGGTAAAAAATTGACAAAAAAAGAAAAGAAAGAAATAACAGCCAGCAGATACACACAATTACAATTATGGACACAAATGGAAACACAAATGCACAGAGAGAGACACACACAGGATGTAATCGAGTCAACCAGTCTAAATATAATCAGTTTGAATCCTACAATGACATGCTGCCATAAAAAGGGTCTCTCACACACACACACACACACACACACACACACACACACACACACACACACACACACACACACAGCAGCAGCAGCAGCAAGTGAACAAACAGTGGCTGTGCATACTGTGTTTCCTGTATGTCCCTAGGTCAGTCAAGCAGCCTGGAGCTGCTGAATTTGAATCCACCAATCAGAGAGGCTGTGTACTTTTTCCCGCCAAAACTGGTGCACCAAGTGCAGGCTTTTACACACATGCAGCACAGAGACAGGATTTTTGCAGTCTATTTCTCATAGTGAGAATTCCCCTCAAACAAACAGCCATAAATTTCTAACCGTAGGGGCTAAAACAGTCATTCTTAGACCATTTTATTCAGAAGACATAGGGGAATCTTGAAATGCTGACCATTTAAAATAAAAATATGAAATATTAGAGATATATGACATAGATGATTGGTGGGCTTAGAAGCCACGAAGGTACCAATATGCAAATTTAAATGTGCCAGGACTCAGATATGATTGGCTGGCTGGGAAGCCATGAAGGTCCCAATATGTAAATTTGAATGTGCCAGGACTCAGATATGATTGGCTGGCTGGGAAGCCATGAAGGTCCCAATATGCAAATTTGAATGTGCCAGGACTCAGATATGATTGGCTGGCTGGGAAGCCGTCCAGGTCCTGATATGTAAATTTGAATATTAGGACTGACTCCCTGGGGACCTGGCAGAAATATATAGAAATACAATGATTACCCAGAAATACTGCATTTACTAGAAATACTATGTTTTAGCACAAATACTATAAAATGGCACAAATACTATAATTAAGCAGAAATATTATATTAAGTACAAATCCTATAAAATAGCAGAAATAGTATGATTTAGCACAAATGCTGTATTTAGCACAAATCTTATAAAATAGCAGAAATAGTATGATTTAGCAGAAATGCTGTATTTAGCACAAATACTGAAAAGCAGCACAAATGCTATGAATTAGCACAATAGTAATAACTTAAATAGAAAAATTGGAAAAGCAAAATGAACAGCTGAAAAAATGCTGAACATTCTAAGGGTCACTCAAATGTAATTGTTAAATGAAAAAAGAATCAGCAAAAAAAAGTATAACAGTCTCACAATCACAAATATGGACACATATGGAAACACACAAGCACAGAGAGACACACAGGATCAAATTCAGGCAACCAGTCTAAATATATTGAATTTAAATCATACAATAAGATGCTCCCATAAAAACTCTCTCTCGCCCTCTCTCTCTCTCTCTGTCTCTCTCTCACACACACACACACACACACACACACACACACACAGGGAGAGAAAATCAAGTTTCTAGGTCAGTCAAGCAGCCTGGGAGCTGCTAAATTTGAATCCACCAATCAGAGAGGCTGTGTACTTTTTCCCGCCAAAACAGGTGCAGCCGTTTTTACACACACAGAGCACAGAGACAGGATTTCTGCAGTGAATTTCTCATAGTGAGGATTCCTCTCAAACAAATGGCCATAATTTCCTAACCGTAGGGGCTAGAACAGTCATTCTTACACCGTTTTGTTCAGAAGAGATGGGGGAATCTTAAAGTGTTGACAATTTATCATTAAAATATGAATTATTGACGATATTTGACTTCTAATGCACCATAACTGAGTAGAGGCAAGCAAAATCTGCCTTGACTTGCCCTCAAACAACGCTTTCTAACTCTAAATCTATTTGGAGTATCGATATCATTCTTTCACCGTAAGAGACAGCAGGCTTTGGTGAACAGTCATGGAAATTTTCAGGTCTCTGTGGAAATCTATCAAAAAGATATGACGAGAGAAAAAAGTGTCTCATTTCCAGAGTTTGAAATCTGAAGAAATCTGAGCGAGGGACGAATTTCCTACCCTCAAACAAACCCAATTCATGGCCAAATGGTAATAGATGAGAAAACAATTCTTGAATTGTGAGCATCAGGAGTATCTGAAGATATATTGGCACAAGCCTCATGTCTTAACTTCGCTTCGTTGGGGAGATATGACGATTCAAAAATGCCTCTCATTACAGAAATCAAGCGGTGATTTTAAACGAACTCTCCATTGACTTTCTATGGGGATTTTTGAGACTTTGTGTTGGTCTGAGGAGATTTGCCAAAATTCTATAAATCCCACAACAATGATAGTGACATTTTCTGAAAGCCAGCAAAAATACCTACGTTTTGATGTATAATTTGTGTGGGTTGAGTGGAAATTGAGCGAGTAGCAAGAAGTTGTTCGGACATGAAGAGAAAATTGCCAAAGGTACAGTGGCTCACTTAGAACCAACTGCATAGCAACCATAACAACGCATGTATTTTGTGAAAAATCACAAAAATGAAACTGAAAACTTAAACAGGGATAAGATGAAAATGGTAACAGATATGAAAAAGCTGAATCATTCATAAATAGCCCAATAATTTGAGAACATTTTAAAGTTTGAATGGTTGTTCTAGGTCAAAGTAGGACAAAGTAGTTAAGTTTCAAAAACAAGCAAGTTTTAGCAGAATTGTGGAAGTTTTCCATTCATTTCAATGGGACAAAAAAAAGCATAAAAAGCTTAATATTTTAAAAAGTATAATAGCAAAAAATACCAAAAGTCATAGCGATCATTAGCAGAAATAGCAGAATAGTTTAAAATTTGAACGGTGAAAATCGGCTGAAAATTGTGGAAGTAGATAAGTGCCAAAAAAAGTACAAAAAAGTGGCAACTAGAATAATAATAATAATAATAATAATAAAGTATAAAGAATAAAGAGAAACAGGAACTCAATAGTGTGGATGCCTAAAGCATCCACACAACTAGAAAAATTTGCATTTCCTGCGAAAATGCAGTGTGGATGCTGGAACGCTGAAGCTGTCAGCTGAAACTAGCTGAAAAAGCTGAAAAGTTGCAGAAATTGTAAAAACTTTGCGGAAGCAAAGGAACGTTGCTAAAATGTAGTAACTTAGCAGAACTGCAATATCTTAGAGGAAACATAATACTTGGCAGAAATACAATAGCATAGCAGAACTTAGCAGAAATATTGTAACTTACCAGAAACACGATAACTTCCCCAAAATACAAGAATTTCAGAGAAATAGTATAAGATAACAGAAAGAATATATTTAGCCAAACATTCTTAAACATTACAGAAATACTACTCTATAGCAGAAATGATATATTTAGAAAGAAAAATATAATATAGTAGAAATACTATGATTTAGCAGAAATCCTACAATATAGCTCAATAACAATGATTTAGAACAGATACTATGATTGAGCAGAATAGTAATAACTTAAGTGAAAATATTGGAAAGGTAAAATGACAAGCTGAATAAAAAGGAACATGGTTATGTTTGCTCAAAACTAATTTTTGTTCACCTGTGAAAAAATAAAATAAAAATACATTTAGAAATACAAATAAGAACAGCCAACAGTTACACACAAAATTAAATATGGATACACAAATCAACAAATACACACAAAATCAAATATGGATACACAAATGTACAGAGAGAGACACACACACAAGATCTATGCCAGTCAACCAGTCTGAATATATTATATTTTTATCCAACAATGAGATGCTGCCCTAAAAAGGGCTTTGTGTGTGTCTTTCTCTCTCTCTCTCTCTCTCTCTCTCTCTCTCACACACACACACACACACACACACACACTCAGGCTGACACACACATGCGCGCACACACACACACATAGCATCAGCAAGTGAACAAGGGCTGTTAACAGCATGTTTCTAGGTCAGTCAAACAGCTGTGAGATTCTCAATTTGAATCCACCAATCAGAGGGGCTGTGTGCTTTTTCCTGCCAAAACTGGTGCACCAAGTGCAGGCTTTTACAGCACAGAGAGAGACAGGATTTTTGCAGTCTATTTGTCATAGTGAGGACTCCCCTCAAACAAACAGCCATAAATTCCTAACCGTAGGGGCTAAAACGGTCATTCTTAGACCGTTGTGTTCAGAAGACATGGGAGAATCTTGAAATGTTGACCATTTAAAATAAAAATATGAAATATCATAGATATATGACATAGATGATTGGTTGTCTTAGAAGCCATGATTGCCCCAATATGCAAATTTGAATGTGCAAGGCCTAAGATATGATTGGCTGGCTGGGAAGCCATGAAGGCAACAATATGCAAATTTGAATGTGCAAGCCCTCGGATATGATTGGTTGTCTTAGAAGCCATATAAAAAGCAGTAAAACTGTACTATGATTTGGTAGAAAAACTATAATTAATCAAAAATACTATATTTGGCAGAAATACTATGCTGTAGCAGAAACACTATATTTAGCACAAATCTGATGAAATAGAAGAAATAGTATGATTTAGCAGAAATGCTGTATTTAGCACAAATACTGGAAAGCAGCAGAAATGCTATGACTTAGCACAATAGTAATAACCTAAATAGAAAAATTGGAAAAGCAAAATGGACAGCTGAAAAAATGCTGAACATGCTAAGGGTCCCTCAAATGTAATTGTTAAATGAGAAAAAAACCAGCAAAAAAAAGTATAACAGTCACACAACCACATATATGTACACATATGGTAACACACGTGCACAGACAGACACACACAGGATCAAATTCAGTCAACCAGTCTAACTATATTGAATTTAAATCACACAGACACACACACACACACACACACACACACACACAAGATCCAATTCAGTCAACCAGTCTAAATATATTGATTTTCAATCTTACAATGAGATCATCCCATAACAAGCCTTTCTCTCTCTCTCTCTCTCTCTCTCTCTGTCACACACACACACACACACACACACACACACACACACACAAGATCCAATTCAGTCAACCAGTCTAAATATATTGATTTTGAATCTTACAATGAGATCATCCCATAAAAAGGCTTTCTCTCTCTCTCTCTGTCACACACACACACACACACACACACACACACACACAAGATCCAATTCAGTCAACCAGTCTAAATATATTGATTTTGAATCTTACATTGAGATCATCCCATAAAAAGGCTTTCTCTCTCTCTCTCTCTCTCCCTCTCTGTCACACACACACACACACACACACACAAGATCCAATTCAGTCAACCAGTCTAAATATATTGAATTTAAACCTTACAATGAGATCATCCCATAACAAGCCTTTCTCTCTCTCTCTCTCTCTCTCTCTCTCTCTCTGTCACACACACACACACACACACACACACACACACACACACACACACACACACACACACACACACACACACAGGGAGAGAGAAGTAAGTTTCTAGCTCAGTCAAGCAGCCTGGGAGCTGCTGAATTTGAATCCACCAATCAGAGAGCCTGTGCACTTTTTCCCGCCAAAACAGGTGCACGCAGCACAGAGAGACACAGGATTTTTGCAGTCTATTTCTCATAATAACGACTCCCCTCAAACAAATGACCATAATTTCCTAACCGTAGGGGCTAGAACGGTCATTCTTACACCGTTTTGTTCAGAAGAGATGGGGGAATCTTAAAGTGTTTACAATTTATCATTAAAATATGAATTATTAAAGATATTTGACTTCTAATGCACCATAACTGAGTAGAGGCAAGCGAAAACTGCCTTGACTTGCCCTCAAACAACGCTTTCTAACTCTAAATCTATTTGGAGTATCAATATCATTCTTTCACCGTAAGAGACAGCAGGCTTTGGTGAACAATCATGGAAATTTTCAGGTCTCTGTGGAAATCCAAAAAAAGATATGACGAGAGAAAAAAGTTGTTCATTTCCAGAGTTTGAAATCTGAAGAAATCTGAGCGAAGGACGAATTTCCTACCCTCAAACAAGTCTAACTCATTTCAGAACGGTAATAGGTGAGAAAAAATTCTTGAATTGTGAGCGTCAGGAGTGTCTGAAGATATACTGGGACAAGCCTTATGTCTTAACTTCGCTTCGTTAAGGAGATATGACGATTCGAATATGCCTCTCATTACAGAAATCAAGCGATGATTTTGAACAAGCTCTCCATTGACTTTCTATGGAGAGTTTTGCGACTTTGTGTTGGTCTGAGGAGATTTGCCAAAATTCTATAAATCTCACAACAATGATGGTGACATTTTCGGAAAGCCAGCAAAAATGCCTACGTTTTGATGTATAATTTGTGGAAGTTGAGTGAAAATTGACCAAGTAGCAAGAAGTTGTTCGGACATGAAGAGAAGACTGCGAAACCTACAGTGGCACACTGGAAGCCAAGTGCATAGCAACCATAACAACGCATGTATTTTCTGAAAAATCACAATTTTGCAACTCAAAACTTTAAGAGGGATAAAAGTAAAACTGTAACAGATATGAAAAAGCTGAATCATTCATGAATAGCCCAATAATTTGTGAACATTTTAAAGTTTGAATGGTTGTTCTACGTGAAAGTAGGAAAAAGTAGTTAAGTTTCAAAAACAAGCAAGTTTTAGCAGAATTGCGGAAGTTTCCCATTCATTTCAATGGGACAAATTAAAGGAAAAAAGCTTAATATTTTAAAAAGTATAAGAGTTAAAAATACCAAAAGTCATAGCGCACATTAGCAGAAATAGCAGAATAGTTTAAAATTTGAACGGTGAAAATCGGCTGAAAATTGTGGAAGTAGAAAAGTGCCAAAAAAAGTGCAAAAAGTGGCAACTAGAATAATAATAATAAGAAAGTAGAATAAAGAATAAAGAGAAACAGGAACTCAATAGTGTGGATGCATAAAGCATCCACACAACTAGAAAAATTTGCATTTCCTGCGAAAATGCAGTGTGGATGCTGTAATGCTGAAGCTGTCTGCTGAAACTAGCAGAAAAAGCTGAAAAGTTGCAGAATTTGTAAAAACTTTGCAGAAGCAAAGGAACTTTGCTAAAATGTAGTAACTTAGCAGAACTGCAGTATCTTAGAGGAAACATAATACTTGGCAGAAATACAATAGCATAGCAGAACTTAGCAGAAATATTGTAACTTACCAGAAACACGATAACTTCTCAAAAATACAAGAATTTAGGAGAAATAGTATAAGATAACACAAAGAATATATTTAGCCAAACATTCTTAAACATTACAGAAATACTATGATTTAGAAAAACAGTACAACATAGCAGAAATGCTGCAATTTACCAGAGACACTGTAATTTATTATTAATATTGAAATTTAAAAAAAAAATACTATGTTTTAGCACAAATACTGTAATTTGACAGAAATACTATCATTCGGCAGAAATACTATGTTTCAGCAGAAATACTCTGGTTTAGCACAAATATTATAACATAGCAGTAATACAATTATATAGCAGAAATGCTATATTTAGAAAGAAAAATATAATATAGTAAAAATACTATGATTTAGCAGAAATACTGTAATCAGCACATATACTGTAACATGACAGAAATTCCTCCACTTAGTAGTAATACTATAACATAAAACAAATGTTATGATTTGGCACAAAAACCATAATTTGGCAAAATACTATGATTTAGCAGAAATACTATGATTGAGCAGAAGTACTAAGATGTAGTAAAAGTACTTTGATTTAACAGAAATACAATTATGGAGGAGTAATACTTTAAAATGGGAGAAATATTGATACACACACACACATACACAGAGCCTAAAGGGAACAGTATTTGTGCCATGGAGTGTTAAGAAGAATCTGAGGTCCATATTAGAAAAGCTGCTAAAATCATAAAAGGTTGCAGAATTGTAATAAATGATGAATATGAATTAGTGGTCTGTGATAGTGTATTAATTTGTAGGGAAAAAAAACATGTTGCCCAAGGTGTAATTGAACCCACGACCTTTGGGTTGCAGACCTGTGTCATTACCAACTGCGCCACTGGGAAAGAGAGCGAGCGCCTGGAAAACAGGGTGATGAGCAGTCAGAATTAGATTGCGGTGAGAGGCGAAAAACGCTGTTTTTTGGAGTTACAAAACGTCGTGTAACTCAAAAACTAGGTGGACTAGAAGCATAATTCTTGTACTGGGTGAATCAGCGGACTTTGGTGTACTTTGACTGTGATTTGCATTGCTCTTTGTACATCTGTCGCTGAGATATGACGAGAGAAGAAAGGGCAGACCTCAGATATGTTTGGCTGGCTGGGAAGCCGTGCAGGCCCTGATATGTAAATTTTATATGTATCAGTCCTCACAGAGGATTAGCTGCCTGGGGACCAGGCAGAAATATATACAAATAGTATGATTAAGCATAAATACTACATTTAGTAGAAATACTATGTTTTAGCACAAATACTATAAAATGGCAGAAATACTATAATTAAGCAGAAATACTATATTTGGCAGAAACACTATATTTAGTACAAATCTTATGAAATAGCAGAAATAGTATGATTTAGCAGAAATGCTGTATTTGGCACAAATCTCATAAAATAGCAGAAATAGTATGATTTAGCAGAAATGCTGTATTTAGCACAACTACTGAAAAGCAGCAGAAATGCTATGACTTAGCACAACAGTAATAACTTATAGAAAAATTGGAAAAGCAAAATGGACAGCTGGAAAAATCCTGAACATGCTAAGGGTCCCTCAAATCTAATTGTTAATTGAAAAAAAAAAAATCAGCAAAAAAAGTATAACAGTCACACAATCACAAATATGGGCACATATGGAAACACACATGCACAGAGAGACACACACAGGACCAAATTCAGTCAACCAGTCTAAATATATTGAATTTAAGTGATATAATAAGATGCTCCCATCAAAAGGCTCTCTCTCGCTCTCTCTCTCTCTCTCTCACACACACACACACACACACACACACACACACACACACACACAGAGCCTAAAGGGAACAGTATTTGTGCCATGGAGTGTTAACAAGAATCTGAGGTCCATATTAGAAAAGCTGCTAAAATCATAAAAGGTTGCAGAATTGTAATAAATGATGAATATGAATTAGTGGTCTGTGATAGTGTATTAATTTGTAGGGAAAAAACACATGTTGCCCAAGGTGTAATTGAACCCACGACCTTTGGGTTGCAGACCTGTGTCATTACCAACTGCGCCACTGGGAAAGAGAGCGAGTGCCTGGAAAACAGGGTGATGAGCAGTCAGAATTAGATTGCGGTGAGAGGCGAAAAATGCCGTTTTTTTGAGTTACAAAACGTCGTGTAACTCAAAAACTAGGAGGACTAGAAGCATAATTCTTGTACTGGGTGAATCAGCGTACTTTCGTGTACTTTGACTGTGATTTGCATTGCTCTTTGTACATCTGTCGCTGAGATATGACGAGAGAAGAAAGGGCAGACCCCAGATATGATTGGCTGGCTGGGAAGCCGTGCAGGCCCTGGTATGTATTTGTATGTATCAGTCCTCACAGAGGATTAGCTGCCTGGGGACCTGGCAGAAATATATACAAATAGTATGATTAAGCATAAATACTACATTTAGTAGAAATACTATGTTTTAGCACAAATACTATAAAATGGCAGAAATACTATAATTAAGCAGAAATACTATATTTGGCAGAAACACTATATTTAGTACAAATCTTATGAAATAGCAGAAATAATATGATTTAGCAGAAATGCTGTATTTGGCACAAATCTCATAAAATAGCAGAAATAGTATGATTTAGCAGAAATCCTGTATTTAGCACAAATACTGAAAAGCAGCAGAAATGCTATGACTTAGCACAACAGTAATAACTTATAGAAAAATTGGAAAAGCAAAATGGACAGCTGGAAAAATCCTGAACATGCTAAGGGTCCCTCAAATCTAATTGTTAATTGAAAAAAAAAAATCAGCAAAAAAAGTATAACAGTCACACAATCACAAATATGGGCACATATGGAAACACACATGCACAGAGAGACACACACAGGACCAAATTCAATCAACCAGTCTAAATATATTGAATTTAAGTGATATAATAAGATGCTCCCATCAAAAGGCTCTCTCTCGCTCTCTCTCGCTCTCCCTCTCTCTCTCTCTCTCTCTCTCTCACACACACACACACACACACACACACACACACACACAGAGCCTAAAGGGAACAGTATTTGTGCCATGGAGCGTTAACAAGAATCTGAGGTCCATATTACAAAAGCTGCTAAAATCATAAAAGGTTGCAGAATTGTAATAAATGATGAATATGAATTAGTGGTCTGTGATAGTGTATTAATTTGTAGGGAAAAAAAACATGTTGACCAAGGTGTAATTGAACCCACGACCTTTGGGTTGCAGACCTGTGTCATTACCAACTGCGCCACTGGGAAAGAGAGCGAGTATCTGGAAAACAGGGTGATGAGCAGTCAGAATCAGATTGCGGTGAGAGGCGAAAAACGCCGTTTTTTGCAGTTACAAAACGTCGTGTAACTCAAAAACTAGGTGGACTAGAAGCATAATTCTTGTACTGGGTGAATCAGCGGACTTTGGTGTACTTTGACTGTGATTTGCATTGCTCTTTGTACATCTGTCGCTGAGATATGACGAGAGAAGAAAGGGCAGACCCCAGATATGATTGGCTGGCTGGGAAGCCGTGCAGGCCCTGATATGTATTTGTATGTATCAGTCCTCACAGAGGATTAGCTGCCTGGGGACCTGGCAGAAATATATAGAAATAGTATGATTAAGCATAAATACTAAATTTTTTAGAAAAACTATATTAAGCACAAATCCTATAAAAAGCAGAAATACTGTACTATGATTTGGTAGAAAAACCCTAATTAATCAAAACTACTAAATTTGGCAGAAATAGCAGAAACACTATATTTAGCACAAATCTTATGAAATAGCAGAAAGAGTATGATTTAGCAGAAATGCTGTATTTAGCACAAATCTCATAAAATAGCAGACATAGTATGATTTTGCAGAAATGCTGTATTTAGCACAAATACTGAAAAGCAGCAGAAATGCTATGACTCAACACAATAGTAATAACTTAAATAGAAAAATTGGAAAAGCAAAATGGACAGCTGGAAAAATCCTGAGCATGCTAAGGGTCCCTCAAATCTAATTGTTAATTGAAAAAAAAAATCAGCAAAAAAAGTATAACAGTGACACAATCACAAATATGGGCACATATGGAAACACACATGCACAGAGAGACACACACAGGACCAAATTCAGTCAACCAGTCTAAATATATTGAATTTAAATGATATAATAAGATGCTCCCATCAAAAGGCTCTCTCTCGCTCTCTCTCTCTCTCTCTCTCACACACACACACACACACACACACACACACACACACACACACACAGGGAGAGACAAGCAAGTTTCTAGGTCAGTCAAGCAGCCTGGGAGCTGCTAAATTTGAATCCACCAATCAGAGAGGCTGTGCACTTTTTCCCGCCAAAACAGGTGCAGCCGTTTTTACACACACAGAGCACAGAGACAGGATTTCTGCAGTGTATTTCTCATAGTGAGGATTCCTCTCAAACAAATGGCCATAATTTCCTAACCGTAGGGGCTAGAACGGTCATTCTTACACCGTTTTGTTCAGAAGAGATGGGGGAATCTTCAAGTGTTAACAATTTATCATTAAAATATGAATTATTAAGGATATTTGACTTGTAATGCACCATAACTGAGTAGAGGCGAAGCAAAAACTGCCTTGACCTGCCCTCAAACAATGCTTTCTAACTCAAAATCTATTTGGAGTATCGATATCATTCTTTCACCGTAAGAGACAGCAGGCTTTGGTGAACAGTCATGGAAATTTTCAGGTCTGTGTTGAAATCCATCTAAAAGATATGACGAGAGAAAAAAGTGGTTCATTTCCAGAGTTTGAAATCTGAAGAAATCTGAGCAAAGGACGAATTTCCTACCCTCAAACAAGTCTAACTCATTTCAGAACGGTAATAGGTGAGAAAAAAATTCTTGAATTGTGAGCGTCAGGAGTGTCTGAAGATATATTGGGACAAGCCTTATGTCTTAACTTCGCTTCATTAAGGAGATATGGCGATTCGAAAATGCCTCTCATTACAGAAATCAAGCGGTGATTTTGAACAAACTCTCCATTGACTTTCTATGGGAATTTTTGAGACTTTGTGTTGGTCTGAGGAGATTTGCCAAAATTCTATAAATCTCACAACAATGATGGTGACATTTTCTGAAAGCCAGCAAAAATACCTACGTTTTGATGTATAATTTGTGTGGGTTGAGTGAAAATTGACCGAGTAGCAAGAAGTTGTTCGGACATGAAGAGAAAATTGCCAAAGGTACAGTGGCTCACTTAGAACCAACTGCATAGCAACCATAACAACGCATGTATTTTGTGAAAAATCACAAAGATGAAACTCAAAACTTAAAGAGGGATAAGATGAAAACGGTAACAGATATGAAAAAGCTGAATCATTAATGAATAGCCCAATAATTTGTGAACATTTTAAAATTTGAATGGTTGTTCTAGGCGAAAGTATGAGAAAGTAGTTAAGTTTCAAAAAAAAGCAAGTTTTAGCAGAATTGCGGAAGTTTCCCATTCATTTCAATGGGACAAAAAATTGCATAAAAAGCTTAATATTTTAAAAAGTATAACAGCAAAAAATACCAAAAGTCATAGCGCACATTAGCAGAAATAGCAGAATAGTTTAAAATTTGAACGGTAAAAATCGGCTGAAAATTGTGGAAGTAGTTAAGTGCCAAAAAACGTACGGAAGCAACTAGAATAATAAAGTATAAAGAACTAGAAAAATTTGCATTTCCTGCGAAAATGCAGTGTGGATGCTGGAACGCTGAAGCTGTCAGCTGAAACTAGCTGAAAAAGCTGAAAAGTTGCAGAATTTGTAAAAACTTTGCAGAAGCAAAGGAACGTTGCTAAAATGTAGTAACTTAGCAGAACTGCAATATCTTAGAGGAAACATAATACTTGGCAGAAATACAATAGCATAGCAGAACTTAGCAGAAATATTGTAACTTACCAGAAACACGATAACTTCCCAAAAATACAAGAATTTCGGAGAAACAGTATAAGATAACAGAAAGAATATATTTAGCCAAACATTCTTAAACATTACAGAAATACTACTCTATAGCAGAAATGATATATTTAGAAAGAAAAATATAATATAGCAGAAATACTATGATTTAGCAGAAATCCTGCAATATAGCTCAATAACAATGATTTAGAACAGATACTATGATTTAGCAGAATAGTAATAACTTAAGTGAAAATATTGGAAAGGTAAAATGACAAGCTGAATAAAAAGGAACATGGTTAAGTTTGCTCAAAACTAATTTTTGTTCACCTGTGAAAAAATAAAATAAAAATACATTTAGAAATACAAATAAGAACAGCCAACAGATACACACAAAATTAAATATGGATACACAAATCAACAAATACACACAAAATCAAATATGGATACACAAATGTACAGAGAGAGACACACACACACAGGGTCTATGCCAGTCAACCAGTCTGAATATATTATATTTTTATCCAACAATGAGATGCTGCCCTAAAAAGGGCTTTGTGTGTGTCTTTCTCTCTCTCTCTCTCTCTCTCTCTCTCTCTCACACACACACACACACACACACACACACACACACACACACACTCAGGCTCACACACACACACACACACACACATAGCATCAGCAAGTGAACAAGGGCTGTTAACAGCATGTTTCTAGGTCAGTCAAACAGCTGTGAGATTCTCAATTTGAATCCACCAATCAGAGGGGCTGTGTGCTTTTTCCTGCCAAAACTGGTGCACCAAGTGCAGGCTTTTACAGCACAGAGAGAGACAGGATTTTTGCAGTCTATTTCTCATAGTGAGGACTCCCCTCAAACAAACAGCCATAAATTCCTAACCGTAGGGGCTAAAACGGTCATTCTTAGACCGTTGTGTTCAGAAGACATGGGAGAATCTTGAAATGTTGACCATTTAAAATAAAAATATGAAATATCATAGATATATGACATAGATGATTGGTTGTCTTAGAAGCCATGATTGCCCCAATATGCAAATTTGAATGTGCAAGGCCTAAGATATGATTGGCTGGCTGGGAAGCCATGAAGGCAACAATATGCAAATTTGAATGTGCAAGCCCTCGGATATGATTGGTTGTCTTAGAAGCCATATAAAAAGCAGTAAAACTGTACTATGATTTGGTAGAAAAACTATAATTAATCAAAAATACTATATTTGGCAGAAATACTATTTTGTAGCAGAAACACTATATTTAGCACAAATCTGATGAAATAGAAGAAATAGTATGATTTAGCAGAAATGCTGTATTTAGCACAAATACTGGAAAGCAGCAGAAATGCTATGACTTAGCACAATAGTAATAACCTAAATAGAAAAATTGGAAAAGCAAAATGGACAGCTGAAAAAATCCTGAACATGCTAAGGGTCCCTCAAATGTAATTGTTAAATGAAAAAAAAAACCACCAAAAAAAAGTATAACAGTCATACAACCACAAATATGTACACATATGGTAACACACATGCACAGACAGACACACACAGGATCAAATTCAGTCAACCAGTCTAACTATATTGAATTTAAATCTTACAATGAGATCATCCCATAAAAAGGCTTTCTCTGTCTCTCTCTCTCTCTCTCTCTCTCTCTGTCACACACACACACACACACACACACACAAGATCCAATTCAGTCAACCAGTCTAAATATATTGATTTTGAATCTTACAATGAGATCATCCCATAAAAAGGCTTTCTCTCTCTCTCTCTCTCTCTCTCTCTCTCTCTCTCTGTCAAACACACACACACAAGATCCAATTCAGTCAACCAGTCTAAATATATTGAATTTAAATCTTACAATGAGATCATCCCATAACAAGCCTTTCTCTCTCTCTCTCTCTCTCTCTCTCTCTCTGTCACACACACACACACACACACACACAAGATCCAATTCAGTCAACCAGTCTAAATATATTGAATTTAAATCTTACAATGAGATCATCCCATAAAAAGGCTTTCTCTCTCTCTCTCTCTCTCTCTCTCTCTGTCACACACACACACGCACACACACAAGATCCAATTCAGTCAACCAGTCTAAATATATTGAATTTAAATCTTACAATGAGATCATCCCATAAAAAGGCTTTCTCTGTCTCTCTCTCTCTCTCTCTCTCTCTGTCACACACACACACACACACACACACACACACACACACACAAGATCCAATTCAGTCAACCAGTCTAAATATATTGAATTTAAATCTTACAATGAGATCATCCCATAACAAGCCTTTCTCTCTCTCTCGCTCTCTCTCTGTCACACACACACACACACACACACACACACACACACACAATATTCAATTCAGTCAACCAGTCTAAATATATTGAATTTAAATCTTACAATGAGATCATCCCATAACAAGCCTTTCTCTCTCTCTCTCTCTCTCTCTCTCTCTCTCTTCTCTCTCTGTCACACACACACACACACACACACACACACACACACACACACACACAGGGAGAGAGAAGTAAGTTTCTAGCTCAGTCAAGCAGCCTGGGAGCTGCTGAATTTGAATCCACCAATCAGAGAGGCTGTATACTTTTTCCCGCCAAAACAGGTGCAGCCGTTTTACACACACAGAGCACAGAGACAGGATTTCTGCAGTGAATTTCTCATAGTGAGGATTCCTCTCAAACAAATGGCCATAATTTCCTAACCGTAGGGGCTAGAACGGTCATTCTTACACCGTTTTGTTCAGAAGAGATCAGGGAATCTTAAAGTGTTGACAATTTATCATTAAAATATGAATTTTTAAAGATATTTGACTTCTAATGCACCATAACTGAGTAGAGCAAAGCAAAAACTGCCTTGACTTGCCCTCAAACAACGCTTTCTAACTCTAAATCTATTTGGAGTATCAATATCATTTTTTCACCGTAAGAGACAGCAGGCTTTGGTGAACAATCTTGGAAATTTTCAGGTCTCTGTTGATATCCATTAAAAAGATATGACGAGAGAAAAAAGTGGATCATTTCCAGAGTTTGAAATCTGAAGAAATCTGAGCGAAGGACGAATTTCCTACCCTCAAACAAGTCTAACTCATTTCAGAACGGTAATAGGTGAGAAAGAAATTCTTGAATTGTGAGTGTCAGGAGTGTCTGAAGATATACTGGGACAAGCCTCATGTTTTAACTTCGCTTCGTTAAGGAGATATGACGATTCGAATATGCCTCTCATTACAGAAATCAAGCTGTGATTTTGAACAAGCTCTCCATTGACTTTCTATGGGGATTTTTGAGACTTTGTGTTGGTCTGAGGAGATTTGCCAAATTTCTATAAATCTCACAACAATGATGGTGACATTTTCTGAAAGCCAGCAAAAATACCTACGTTTTGATGTATAATTTGTGGAAGTTGAGTGAAAATTGAGCAAGTAGCAAGAAGTTGTTCGGACATGAAGAGAAGACTGCAAAACCTTCAGTGGCACACTGGAAGCCAAGTGCATAGCAACCATAACAACGCATGTATTTTCTGAAAAATCACAATTTTGCAACTCAAAACTTTAAGAGGCATAAAAGTAAAACGGTAAAAGATTTGAAAAAGCTGATTTATTCCTGAATAGCCCAATAATTTGAGAACATTTTAAAGTTTGAATGGTTGTTCTACATGAAAGTAGGAAAAAGTAGTTAAGTTTCAAAAACAAGCAAGTTTTAGCAGAATTGCGGAAGTTTCCCATTGATTTCAATGGGACAAATTAAAGGAAAAAAGTGTAATATTTTAAAAAGTATAACAGTTAAAAATATCAAAAGATATAGCGTACATTAGCAGAAATAGCAGAATAGTTTAAAATTTGAACGGTGAAAATCGGCTGAAAATTGTGAAAGTAGTTAAGTGCCAAAAAGTGTACGGAACGCAACTAGAATAATAATAAAGAATAAAGAGAAACAGGAACTCAATAGTGTGGATGCCTCCAGCATCCACACAATAAAGAGAAACAGGAACTCAATAGTGTGGATGCTTAAAGCATCCACACAACTAGAAAAATTTGCATTTCCTGCGAAAATGCAGTGTGGATGCTGGAACGCTGAAGCTGTCTGCTGAAACTAGCTGAAAAAGCTGAAAAGTTGCAGAAATTGTAAAAACTTTGCAGAAGCAAAGGAACTTTGCTAAAATGTAGTGACTTAGCAGAACTGCAATATCTTAGAGGAAACATAATACTTGGCAGAAATACAATAGCATAGCAGAACTTAGCAGAAATATTGTAACTTACCAGAAACACGATAACTTCTCAAAAATACAAGAATTTAGGAGAAATAGTATAAGATAACAGAAAGAATATATTTAGCCAAACATTCTTAAACATTACAGAAACACTATGATTTAGAAAAACAGTACAACATTGCAGAAATGCTGCGATTTACCAGAGATACTGTAATTTACTATTAATATTGAAATTTTAAAAAAAAATACTATGTTTTAGCACAAATATTGTAATTTGACATACTATCAATCGGCAGAAATACTATGTTTCAGCAGAAATACTCTGGTTTAGCACAAATATTATAACAAAGCAGTAATACAATTATATAGCAGAAATGCTATATTTAGAAAGAAAAATGTAATATAGCAGAAATACTATGATTTAGCAGAAATACTATAATCAGCACATATACTGTAACATGACAGAAATTCCTCCACTTAGTAGTAATACTGTAACATAAAACAAATGTTATGATTTGGCACAAAAACCATAATTTGGCAAAATACTATGATTTAGCAGAAATAGTATGATTGAGTAGAAGTACTAAGATGTAGTAAAAGTACTTTGATTTAAGAGAAATACAATTATGGAGGAGTAATACTTTAAAGTGGGAGAAATATTGATACACACACACATACACAGAGCGTACAGGGAACAGTATTTGTGCCATGGAGTGTTAACAAGAATCTGAGGTCCATATTAGAAAAGCTGCTAAAATCATAAAAGTTTGCAGAATTGTAATAAATGATCAATATGAATTAGTGGTCTGTGATAGTGTATTAATTTGTAGGGGAAAAAAACATGTTGCCCAAGGTGTAATTGAACCCACGACCTTTGGGTTGCAGACCTGTGTCATTACCAACTGCGCCACTGGGAAAGAGAACAAACGCCTGGAAAACAGGGTGATGAGCAGTCAGAATTAGATTGCGGTGAGATGCAAAAAACGCTGTTTTTTGGAGTTACAAAACGTCGTGTAACTCAAAAACTAGGTGGACTAGAAGCATAATTCTTGTACTGGGTGAATCAGCGTACTTTCGTGTACTTTGACTGTGATTTGCATTGCTCTTTGTACATCTGTCGCTGAGATATGACGAGAGAAGAAAGGGCAGACCTCAGATATGATTGGCTGGCTGGGAAGCCGTGCAGGCCCTGATATGTAAATTTTATATGTATCAGTCCTCACAGAGAATTAGCCGCCTGGGGACCTGGCAGAAATATATACAAATAGTATGATTAAGCATAAATACTACATTTAGTAGAAATACTATGTTTTAGCACAAATACTATAAAATGGCAGAAATACTATAATTAAGCAGAAATACTATATTTGGCAGAAACACTATATTTAGTACAAATCTTATGAAATAGCAGAAATAGTGTGATTTAGCAGAAATGCTGTATTTGGCACAAATCTCATAAAATAGCAGAAATAGTATGATTTAGCAGAAATGCTGTATTTAGCACAAATACTGAAAAGCAGCAGAAATGCTATGACTTAGCACAACAGTAATAACTCATAGAAAAATTGGAAAAGCAAAATGGACAGCTGGAAAAATCCTGAACATGCTAAGGGTCCCTCAAATCTAATTGTTAATTGAAAAAAAAATCAGCAAAAAAAAGTATAACAGTCACAATCACAAATATGGGCACATATGGAAACACACATGCACAGAGAGACACACACAGGACCAAATTCAGTCAACCAGTCTAAATATATTGAATTTAAGTGATATAATAAGATGCTCCCATCAAAAGGCTCTCTCTCGCTCTCTCTCTCACACACAAACACACACACACACACACACACACACACACACACACACACACAGCGTAAAGGGAACAGTATTTGTGCCATGGAGTGTTAACAAGAATCTGAGGTCCATATTACAAAAGCTGCTAAAATCATAAAAGGTTGCAGAATTGTAATAAATGATCAATATGAATTAGTGGTCTGTGATAGTGTATTAATTTGTAGGGAAAAAACACATGTTGCCCAAGGTGTAATTGAACCCACGACCTTTGGGTTGCAGACCTGTGTCATTACCAACTGCGCCACTGGGAAAGAGAGCGAACGCCTGGAAAACAGGGTGATGAGCAGTCAGAATCAGATTGCGGTGAGAGGCGAAAAACGCCGTTTTTTGCAGTTACAAAACGTCGTGTAACTCAAAAACTAGGTGGACTAGAAGCATAATTCTTGTACTGGGTGAATCAGCGGACTTTGGTGTACTTTGACTGTGATTTGCATTGCTCTTTGTACATCTGTCGCTGAGATATGACGAGAGAAGAAAGGGCAGACCTCAGATATGATTGGCTGGCTGGGAAGCCGTGCAGGCCCTGATATGTATTTGTATGTATCAGTCCTCACAGAGGATTAGCTGCCTGGGGACGTGGCAGAAATATATAGAAATAGTATGATTAAGCATAAATACTACATTTTTTAGAAAAACTATATTAAGCACAAATCCTATAAAAAGCAGAAATACTATATTAAGCAATATAAATATCCTCTAAAAATCCTATAAAAAGCAGTAAAACTGTACTATGATTTGGTAGAAAAACCCTAATTAATCAAAAATACTATATTTGGCAGAAATAGCAGAAACACTATATTTAGCACAAATTTTATGAAATAGCAGACATAGTATGATTTTGCAGAAATGCTGTATTTAGCACAAATCTCATAAAATAGCAGACATAGTATGATTTTGCAGAAATGCTGTATTTAGCACAAATACTGAAAAGCAGCAGAAATGCTATGACTCAACACAATAGTAATAACTTAAACAGAAAAATTGGAAAAGCAAAATGGACAGCTGAAAAATCCTGAACATGCTAAGGGTCCCTCAAATGTAATTGTTAAATGAAAAAAATCAGCAAAAAAAAGTATAACAGTCACACAACCACATATATGTACACATATGGTAACACACATGCACAGACAGACACACACAGGATCAAATTCAGTCAACCAGTCTAACTATATTGAATTTAAATCACACACACACACACACACACACACACACACACAAGATCCAATTCAGTCAACCAGTCTAAATATATTGAATTTAAATCTTACAATGAGATCATCCCATAACAAGCCTTTCTCTCTCTCTCTCTCTCTGTCACACACACACACACACACACACACACACAAGATCCAATTCAGTCAACCAGTCTAAATATACTGATTTTGAATCTTACAATGAGATCATCCCATAAAAAGGCTTTCTCTCTCTCTCTCTCTCTCTCTCTGTCACACACACACACACACACACACAAACACACAAGATCCAATTCAGTCAACCAGTCTAAATATATTGATTTTGAATCTTACAATGAGATCATCCCATAAAAAGGCTTTCTCTCTCTCTCTCTCTCTCTCTCTCTCTCTCTCCCTCTCTCTCTCTGTCACACACACACACACACACACGCACACACACACACACACACACACACACAAGATCCAATTCAGTCAACCAGTCTAAATATATTGAATTTAAATCTTACAATGAGATCATCCCATAACAAGCCTTTCTCTCTCTCTCTCTCTCTCTCTCTCTCTCTCTCTGTCACACACACACACACACACACACACACACACACACACACACACACACAGGGAGAGAGAAGTAAGTTTCTAGCTCAGTCAAGCAGCCTGGGAGCTGCTGAATTTGAATCCACCAATCAGAGAGCCTGTGCACTTTTTCCCGCCAAAACAGGTGCACGCAGCACAGAGAGACACAGGATTTTTGCAGTCTATTTCTCATAATGACGACTCCCCTCAAACAAATGACCATAATTTCCTAACCGTAGGGGCTAGAACGGTCATTCTTACACCGTTTTGTTCAGAAGAGATGGGGGAATCTGAAAGTGTTTACACTTTATCATTAAAATATGAATTATTAAAGATATTTGACTTCTAATGCACCATAACTGAGTAGAGGCAAGCGAAAACTGCCTTGACTTGCCCTCAAACAACGCTTTCTAACTCTAAATCTATTTGGAGTATCAATATCATTCTTTCACCGTAAGAGACAGCAGGCTTTGGTGAACAATCATGGAAATTTTCAGGTCTCTGTGGAAATCCAAAAAAAGATATGACGAGAGAAAAAAGTTGTTCATTTCCAGAGTTTGAAATCTGAAGAAATCTGAGCGAAGGACGAATTTCCTACCCTCAAACAAGTCTAACTCATTTCAGAACGGTAATAGGTGAGAAAAAAATTCTTGAATTGTGAGCGTCAGGAGTGTCTGAAGATATACTGGGACAAGCCTCATGTCTTAACTTCGCTTCGTTAAGGAGATATGACGATTCGAATATGCCTCTCATTACAGAAATCAAGCGATGATTTTGAACAAGCTCTCCATTGACTTTCTATGGAGAGTTTTGCGACTTTGTGTTGGTCTGAGGAGATTTGCCAAAATTCTATAAATCTCACAACAATGATGGTGACATTTTCGGAAAGCCAGCAAAAATGCCTACGTTTTGATGTATAATTTGTGGAAGTTGAGTGAAAATTGAGCAAGTAGCAAGAAGTTGTTCGGACATGAAGAGAAGACTGCGAAACCTACAGTGGCACACTGGAAGCCAAGTGCATAGCAACCATAACAACGCATGTATTTTCTGAAAAATCACAATTTTGCAACTGAAAACTTTAAGAGGGATAAAAGTAAAACTGTAACAGATATGAAAAAGCTGAATCATTCATGAATAGCCCAATAATTTGTGAACATTTTAAAGTTTGAATGGTTGTTCTACGTGAAAGTAGGAAAAAGTAGTTAAGTTTCAAAAACAAGCAAGTTTTAGCAGAATTGCGGAAGTTTCCCATTCATTTCAATGGGACAAATTAAAGGAAAAAAGCTTAATATTTTAAAAAGTATAATAGTTAAAAATACCAAAAGTCATTGCCATCATTAGCAGAAATAGCAGAATAGTTTAAAATTTGAACGGTGAAAATCGGCTGAAAATTGTGGAAGTAGAAAAGTGCCAAAAAAAGTGCAAAAAGTTGCAACTAGAATAATAATAAAGTAGAATAAAGTAGAATAAAGAATAAAGAGAAACAGGAACACAATAGTGTGGATGCCTCCAGCATCCACACAACTAGAAAAATTTGCATTTCCTGCGAAAATGCAGTGTGGATGCTGTAAAGCTGAAGCTGTCAGCTGAAACTAGCTGAAAAAGCTGAAAAGTTGCAGAAGTTGTAAAACAATAATAAGCAGTTGTAAGCAATAATACTAAGATTTAGCAGAAATACTGTATTTAGCACAAACACCGAAAAGTAGCAGAAATACTGTAAATTAGCATAATAGCTTGCATAATAACTTGCACAATTACAAATATGGACATGGTAAATGGCCTGTATTTATATAGCGCTTTTATGGTCCCTAAGGACCCCAAAGCTCTTTACATATCCAGTCATTCACCCATTTACACACTGGTGATGGCAAGCTACGTTGTAGCCACAGCCACCCTGGGGCGCACTGACAGAGGCGAGGCTGCTGGACACTGGCGCCACTGGGCCCTCTGACCACCACCAGTAGACAACGAGTGAAGTGTCTTGTCCAAAGACACAACGACCGACACTGTCCGAGCCGGGCCTCGAACCGGTAACCTTCCGATTACAAGGCGAACTCCCAACTTTTGAGCCACGATCGCCCCCATATATGGAAACAAACATGCACAGAGACACACACAGGATCCAATTCAATCAACCAGTGTAAATATATTGATTTTAAATCACACAATAAGATACACCCATAAAAAGACTCTCTATCTCTCTCTCTCTGTCATACAGACACACACACACACACATACACACACACACACACACACACACACACACACACACACACGCAGCAGCAGCAGAAGCAGAAGCAGAAGCAAGTGAACAAACAGGGGCTGTACATACAGTGTTTCCTGTATGTTTCTAGGTGGGTCAAAAAGCCTGGAGCTGCTTAATTTGAATCCACCAATCAGAAAGGCTATGTACTTTTTCCCGCCAAAACAGGTGCACCTGTTTTTACACACGCAGCACAGAGACAGGATTTGTGCAGTCTATTTTTCATAGTGAGGACTCCTCTCAAACAAATGGCTATAATTTCCTTACCAGCTGCCCCACTGGGAAAGACAGTGAGCTCTTGGGAAACGGGGTGATGAGCAGTCAGAATTAGATCGCGGTGAGAGGCAAAGAGCGCCGTTTTTTGGAGTTACAAAACGTCGTGTAACTCCAAAACTAGGTGGACTAGAAGCATAATTCTTGTACTGGGTGAATCAGCGGACTTTGGTGTACTTTGACTGCGATTTTCATTACTCTTTGTACATCCGTCGCTGAGATATGACGAGAGAAGAAACTGCAGACCTCAGATATGATTGGCTGGCTGGGAAGCTGGCAGAAATATATAGTAATAGTGTGATTAAGCATAAATACTACATTTAGCAGAAATACTGTATTAAGCACAAATCCTATAAAAAGCAGAAATACTATATTAAGCACAAATCCTATAAAAAGCAGAAATACTATATTAAGCAATATAAAAATCCTATAAAAATGGTATAAAAAGCAAAAATACTGTAATATGATTTGGTAGAAAAACTATAATTAATCAGAAATACTATATTTGGCAGAAATACTGTAATCAGCACATATACTGTAACATGACAGAAATTCCTCCACTTAGTAGTAATACTATAACATAACACAAATGTTATGATGAGTTGAGCGGCTGGTACTCTGGTGCAGTCAGCACAATCTGGAGCTGAACACTCTTAAAACTGTAGAGATGACAGTGGACTTCAGGAGACATCCCTCAACTCTGCCCCCCCTCATCATATCAGACAGCCCTGTGTCGACTGTGGAGATCTTCAAGTTGCTGGGTACCACCATCTCCCAGGACCTGAAGTGGGAGACCAACATCAACTCCATCCTCAAAAAGACCCAGCAGAGGATGTACTTCCTGAGACAACTGGGGAAGTACAGTCTTCCACAGGAGCTGCTGATCCAGTTCTACACTGCAGTCATTGAGTCTGTCCTGTGCTCCTCCATCACAGTCTGGTATGGTGCAGCCACTAAACAGGACAGGTGCAGACTGCAGCGGACTGTACGGGCAGCAGAAAGGATCATCGGCGCCCCCCTGCCCTCCATCCAGGATCTGTACCTCTCAAGAACCAGGAAACGGGCAGGGAAAATCATCACAGACCCCTCACACCCTGGACACAGACTTTTTGATCTGCTGCCCTCTGGCAGACGGTACAGAAGCCTGCAGACCAGGACCACCCGACACAGGAACAGTTTCTTTCCCCTCACCATCTCCCTTCTAAACAGTTGAACTGTCACACTCCTCCCACTGCCAGACTGCAACTGCACCTTATGTACATTCTGTAGTATTCATTCCACCTCATTTCATTTTGTATTTTATGTATATACGTTTAGATTAGTTAGTGTGAATGCTTGTAAAAGCATTCACAGTATTGTTCTTCTAATCTTTATTATTAGTGTGAATGCTTGTAAAAGCATTCACAGTATTGTTCTTCTAATCTTTATTATTATTATTATCTATACCACATTCCGTACGTTTTTTGGCATCTAACTCCTTCAAAACCGTTCAACTTAGAAAAACCATTCAAACACCATTAGATTCCTCTTCTTTTGGACATTAATGCTTCTATTTTTCTCATTTTTAACATTTATATTTTTAATTTTATTCAACTTTTTTCACCCAAAATTTCCCATGTATTTCAATGGGGAGACCCTTCAAATTCTCATTCAACTTATTCATTTTTAAACTCTTACTACTTCCACATACGTTGACATAGAGCCACCATTCAAACTTTAAAACGAAGACAAGACATTCAACTATTCAACTTGTATTTATCTTTTCAATATCTGTTATACTTTTTCTTCAGTTCCAGTTTAAGTTTCATGATGTTTTTTCAGCCGTTTCAGAGTTTATAATGGGTGTGTATGGGATGGAATGTTGCTGCTAGAGTGAGACAGCTCAACTGCCAGAGTGGAAGCAGGTCGAAAATTAATCTTAAAATATTTTTTAAAACTGCTGCTGTGTCTGCAGCGTTCGCTCTACAGCCATCATTTTACCCTCAAAACGTAGCCATCGCTGTCCTCTTTCATCCAATGTGTTTACTATTGTAATAGGTGTTATGGTTCTTTCATAAATGTCACCAATGCACAGCCTCGTCCCTCCAACTCTTCCATAGACTCTAATGTTAAAATGGCTCAGAAGGTTCGTTTGAAAATCAGAAGAGCATGGTGTCTTTACACTGTCACCACGTCCATATAATAAACTCCACAGGCATGAAAACTGAGAATTCAGTAGACTAGACATTGTTGGCGCTCACGGTGAAAGAATTTTGTCAATACGACGTGTACTTTTCATTTGGGAGCGATTTGTTTCGGGCTGACTTTTCTGTTCATTTTAAGCAGCAAAAGTGAGGTGCATGTCTGTGTGCGTGCCATTGGGTGCAGTTACTATAGCAACCAGGCTCACACCTGCCTGTTTAACGAGCTCTCTCTCACTCTGCCAAGGTTAAACCTAAAAATGTCTGCTGCATCTAAGCAGTTGTAGTAAGATTAACTTTTTCAATAGGTACAATAAGACAGATTTGACAGGGGTCAGTAGTTAGTATATGCCAACTAAGTAGAGCATTGTGATTGACACATAGGTTTTTCAGATCTGGGCAGTTGGAGTCAGTTGATGACTTTAAAATCATCCTTTCTGACTGGATAATTAAAGCTTACAGCATCTACCTGTCTGTAGTTGATTTTCCCACATTTTAACTAACGTTTAACTAATCTAATCTCCTTTATTGTCTGTGTTTATAGTCTGTATAGTTTATCTCCCCACTAACAAACTTAAAGTAGTCTTAAAATAAAACCCACAAAACAGTTCAAAATAAAATACTTTTTATTTGCTCATGTAATGCCAGTTGCCATATTTTTCTGTATGTCACTCATTCGCTTATACAAAAAGTACCAATTTGTACACTAGTCTAGTGTGTTTTTTCCCTCTATCTCTCTATGTCTCTTACACACAGAGACTAACACAGACATGTATATGCTCATTATTGCTGTTCAAACTGATGTTCAAATTTCCAAGCACCACCTGAACGCCTCATTTATTTTTAACCCATCACTGGACCTACTGTCATCATTCCGCTTTGCTCTCTGCTGTGGTAAGTACAGTACACTCAGTACTGCACTGTTTTATTTTTATGATGATAAAAAATACATGTTTGACATTTAAACTCACATATCAAGTCCAACAGAGTTCAAAGAATAAAGAAAGAAAGAAAAAAGAATAACCTTCGCTATCATTTATATTTGTTTATGACGTTTTGCTGTTAGCAGCAGTGCTAACGCTAGCTTCAATGCTAATGCTAGCAACGATGCTAATGCTAGCAACAATGCTAACGCTAGCTATAGTGCTAACACTAGCACTAGCAGTTGTTAACTGACAAAAAGAATATTCCTGTGATATTCCTGTGATATTTCTTGGCGGTCAGTGAGACAAAAGTAACAAATGAGCTTTATTATTGCCATTGTGGCTCAGTTTTAACAGTAAGAGTGCTAGCGCTAGCAGCATTGCTAATGCTAGCTGCAATGCTAATGCTAGCTGCAGTGCTAACACTAACTGAAGTGCTAATGCTAGCCGGAATGCTAGCGCTAGCAGCAATGCTAAGGCTAGTAACAGTCGAACAGTAGCCTTACATAAGTGGAAATACTTCAGGTAATTAGTTTGAATTATAAAATGGTTGCTGTGTCTGTTGGTGTGCTATATTATTCTATAACCTGCTGACTATAAGTTCAGTGTATCATGTCATGTGGGCTTTGTATTTCTGTTAGTCTGATAACACTGTACAGACAACTAACATTATTTCTCGTCTTACACTTTCAGGAACTTGACTGACATCTGTGCTTTGCCTGGTAGGTGTGCACATACTGTAAGAGAAGTATACCAAAATAAAAAAATAATCTGACTTTTATAAGCTGTAAAGTGATGGGTTCAATCTTTCATTCAAACTAGACCTTTTAAACACAATTTTATAATAAATACACATAAGTGCAGCTTAACAATTGGGCTAAAATATTTTTTCGTACATTTTTGTAGTCACACTACATGTGATTAGTTAATGATTCACTCAATCATATTTGTATTAAAAATATTATTGCTGAATTTAAATAAATATTTATTATTTTAAAAAGTGCCCAATTATGCAACTTTTTGCACATGGCAGCCAACAACAGTTTAGCTTCAATATTTGTTTTGTCCTTTTTCAGTAGTCACAATTAGTTCATACAATTACCATGTGATATCATTTTAATAAAATTATTATTTTTTTCTTCTTTTTTGTTCACAGTGTGCAGAAGAACAAGGACCAGATCTCCAGTCTTCTCTGTCACATCCCAACCCCCCATCCCCTCTATCCTCTGTCCTGCTCCACCTGTTGTCTCTGCCTTCTTTCCATCTGTATTTCACCCTGTGGTTTGTGAGAAATTTTGCCAAACCAAGAATCTTATTGCGGTTTGATTTCAAAACCGTGTCTCTCCTGCTCTGTCTGTTCTCTCTGCTAAATTTTCTCTCTACCTGTTTTTCACTCTTTGGCTTGCTGCTGAGAAATGCACAAGCCAATAAAGCAATAAAGAGTGCATATTTTGCCTCAACCTTTGAACAAACTGAACAAACAAAGAAAACTCTACGGTTTGATTTCAAAACCGTGTCTTTCCTGCTCTCTCTGTTCTCTCTGCTAAATTTTCTTTCTACCTGTTTTCACTCTTTGGCTTGCTGCTGAGAAATGCACAAGCCAATAAAGCAATAAAGAGTGCATATTTTGCCTCAACCTTTGAACAAACTGAACAAAGAAAACTCTGCGGTTTGATTTCCAAGCCGTGTCTCTCCTGCTCTGCCTGTTCTCTCTGCTAAATTTTCTCTCTACCTGTTTTTCACTCTTGGCTTGCTGCTGAAAAATGCCAAGCCATTAAACCAATAAAGAGTGCATATTGCCTCTACCTGAGAACAAACTGAACAAATAAAGAAAACTCTAATTCACGGTTTGATTGTCATTTCCCAGCCGTGTCTCTCCTGCTCTGTCTATTCTCTCTTCTAAATTTTCTCTCTACCTGTTTTTCATTCTGGGCTTGCTGCTAAGTTGTGCCAAGCCAATAAAGAGAGTACATAATATTCTCTCGACTGACAAACTGTCAAACAAACAAAGACATTGTTTCTGAGAAATAAAAACTGAAATATAAAGACAAAGAAAACATCTCCTGCTGTGTGCCACTCTTGTTTTTTGAATACATTTTCTAAAGACTAACAGAAACACTTAAAGGTGTTTAAAAATGCCAAAAAAGCAGAAAAAGTCACAAGCTGCAAAACAACGCTGGAAGAAGTTCCATGAGTTTCACAAAGTACCAACATGTGAACAAACTGAGTGTGATTCTCCTCAGAGCTCTGCAGAAGACCGTGTGTCTGCAAAGACCAATGCTGATGGTGTCAAACAGGCAGGTCGACATGTTCCTGCACATGTAAAACAGGTATCCTATGCAGATGCTGTAAAGACTGGATTGCAGCATGCATTTAATGAACATCAGGTAAACCATAGAGACCAACCTGAGGTGTCAAGTGCCCCGCAGGTGGGTTATGCTGATATTGTGAAAAGAGGCCATCACAGTGATGTGGCAGGGCCATCTCATGCAGAAAGAGTGAACCTTGAAAACCAGCCCTCTGTAACACATGTCTGTGCATCTCACAGCCAGGCTCATCCCAAATATGGAGACTCCAGAAACAGTCAGTGCACATGTAACTCACTCACATTTCTTGCTTTCCTTCATGAGAATGAAAACATGTCTACAGTTGACCTTAATCTGGTCTTGGATAAAGGTGATGTGATGTACAAAGAGGCAAAGAAAAGATTCCCCAAGAGTATTCATTTGGCAACCGATGAGCTGCCAGACAAAGTTGATGCTCGCAGGTCTATGTATCATGTCGACATGACACAGCCTTCCCGGTATGGGACATTTGAAGAACCTCCAGAGGAAGCAGTAGATACCTTTCTCAGCTTAGAAGCAGGACTGAGCTGCCTGTTGTCAGATGTGCAGTATGCCTTACTGATTATGAGTGGATTGTGTATCGCAGTGTTCAGATCCACATCAGGCGAATATGGGTTTTTTGACCCACACTCCAGAACAGCCAGTGGTCTTCCTCTACCACTATGGTCACGTAATCGTGGTACAGCAGTGATGCTGAAATTCACACTCCTGAGTGACATGATTAAGAGGCTCCAAGATTCTTATGAAATGATGGAGATATCACCCTCTTGTAACTATGAACTGAAGCCTGTGCAGTTTTACAGTGTGCGCACAGTCAACCTGAGTGATATTATCACAGACACAGTCTGCAGACCAACAGCTGCCACTGCTGTGGCACCTACTCACTCTGATTCAACTGTTGATGAAGCAAACCCCTCTACTCCAAGGAGAAACACAACCACTGATCTTACTGAGATCTCTCAAATGTCCATTTGTACACCACTGGTGAAACAAGTGCACATGACTCAGTTCACATCACATGAAGCTCCTCAGAATGAATTTACTAATATACCTACTGAAGAACAATGCAGTGAATTAATTTCTTCCATCAAATTGTGATTTTTCATGTCAATCAAATGCTGCAATAAAAAATGTTGCTGCATGTAATCTTTCAGATACAGTTTTGCAAAAAATCTGTAAACTGAGAAAAGTTAATAAACAGCAAAGGCGCAAAATGAAAAGAAGATTAATGGCATCAGACAAACTGAGAAATCAGAGAAAAGAAAACCAAAAAAGGAAAGAACGACAAAAGTACGCTTCAAATAAAGAATATAAAGAAAAGAAAAAATCTTGCACAAGTAAGGCATATAAAAATAATCCTGAAGTCAGACGGAAACAACAACAGTATATGAAAAGACGTTACTGTGAGAATGATGAATTCAGACAGAAAAAACAAGAATATATTAAAAGACTGTACTGTGAGAATGCTAAAGTTAGACAGAAACAACAACAATATATTAAAAGACGTTACTGTGAGAATGATGAATTCAGAAAGAAACAACAACAATATATTAAAAGACGCTACTGTGAGAACGATGAATTTAGAAAGAAACAACAACAATATATTAAAAGACGTTACTGTACCAATGCTGAATTTAGACAAAAACAAAAAAACTATATCACTAAAAGGTATCAAGAGAGCCCACAATTCAGAGAGAGACAGAGATCTCGAGTGACTCAGCGTTATGCACGTGACAATGCATTCAGAGTAAGACACAGACAACTGATGAAACAACTAATGCGAGACAGGTATCAAAGTAATCTTGCATTCAGGATTATGCACAACATGAGATGTGCCATGAAAATAAAAAGGAAATACAGATGGGTGAACAGACAAACCCAAGAGAGTGACAACAGTGTGATCAACGAGGCCATATCTGTGTTCAAATCACAAATCAAAGCTGGACCATCTTACCCATGTACTGTATGTTTCAAGGCTTCATTTCCAAACCAAGTGCGACCCTGCACAAGGTCAAATTATGTCAAAAACGCACATGTGGCTGCAACATGTTTGACAGGAAGGTTTGTCCATGTTTGTGATGAAAACTGCAGAAATGAGCAGTGCAATGTGCCTGATGAGAGAAAGAGAGAGTGGATTTGTCACACCTGCCACACTCATCTTAAAAATGGATCCATGCCAGCGCTTGCTGTTGCCAATAAACTGGATCTTGCTGATATTCCACCTGAACTGTCTGATCTCAACATACTGGAGAGACATCTCATAGCCAAGTGCATACCATTTGCCAAGATTATTCCTCTTCCCAAAGGCAGACAAGAGCAATTAGAGGGAATGTGGTCTGTGTCCCATCAGAGGTACAGGAAACTGTTGAAGCACTACCTCGATTGAGAATAAATTCTCAGGTGATGAGAGTTAAACTGAAGAGACGCTTGTCTTACAAAGGTCATCAGCTGTTTCAGACTGTGAGCTGGTCTAAACTTGTGCAAGCACTGCATAAACTCAAGCAGATTCATCCACAGTATAAGGATGTGAGCATCAGAGATGATGCTGAGCTGTGTGATCCAACTCTTCCTGATGAAGATGATGAGGAGGAGGATGATGATGAAAACATGAATGAGGATGATTATGATGCGGCTGATTTAATGGAAATTGACAGCTGTGAGAAAAATGCACTGTGTGAAGCACAAAATGAAAATGAGCAGGATATTGACATGTTACCCTGTGATGGTGAACAACCACGTGAGCAGATGAGAGATGATTCAGACCAAGCAGATGGACTGACTAATGGTGGTTTGCACTCGAGTCCTGTTGCAGCCCCCTGATGTGGCTGAGGAGATATTATGTTTCAGTGAAGGAATCTACTCTGTTGCTCCTGCAGAGAGAAACAATCCAATAAGTTTTTTCAAAACACCTAAACTGGAGGCCATGGCCTTCCCTGTGCAGTTTCCTACAGGCCAAAACACACTTGATGAAAGAAGGCTGATCAAAGTATCCCCCAGTGGGTATTTCAAATCAAGACTTTTCTGCACTGATGATCGTTTTGCCAGAGACACAAACTATTTGTTCTTTGCACAGTTTGTGACTGAAATACATTTGGCTACTTCCAGCATGACAATACAGTTAAGGAAGGCAAAGCCTCTGACCAGAGATGGGAGAAAATAACCTCAGGCATGTTACAAGATAAACATGAGGTGGAGAAACTGGTGAGAAATAAAGATGCAGTGAGATTCATGCAGCCTCTGAGAGGAACCCAGCCTATTGGGAGAAAACAACAAGAGATCTTTTTGCCATGATCAGACAGTTGGGAACTCCCACGTTCTTTTGCACATTCTCAGCAGCTGAAATGCGCTGGCCTGAAGTGATTGAGGCAATATCAAGGCAGCAAGGTGAACAAGTCAATTTTGAAGGACTCGACTGGTCAGCAAAGTGTGACATCCTGAGAAGCAATCCTGTCACAACAATGCGCATGTTTGACAAGAGAGTTGAAGCATTATTCAGAGATTTACTCTTATCTCCTGCACAGCCACTTGGCAAAGTTATTGACTACTTTTACAGAGTCGAGTTTCAGCACAGAGGAAGCCCACACATACACTGTCTCCTGTGGGTAGAAGGTGCTCCTGTGTTTGAGGAGGATGATGAGCAAACTGTTGTGGATTTTATAAACAAATACATCACAGCTCAGCTGCCTGATCCACATAAACAACCTGAACTGTACAAGAAAGTAACAGAAGTGCAAAACACAGTAAGAACCACACAAAGACGTGCTTTAGGAGTTTAAGCTCCGGGTGCCGATTTGGTTTTCCCAAACCACCCTGCAATGAGACGATGATCACAAGACCCAGTGAGGATGATGAACTGGAGGTAGAAACAGCAAAGAACAACTCAGACCACTGAACCAGCTGCTGAATGAACCTGAAACTGCTTCCATGAGTTTAGAGCAGCTCTTGGCAAGATGCAAGTTGACACATGCAGAATATGAGAGATACCTGAATAAAATGAACACAAGGAGTACGATCATACTAAAGCGTGATCCAAAGACTCTTGGATAACGGCTATAATCCACATCTGCTTGAAGCCTGGAACAGTAATATCGACATAAGCTTTGTTCTAGATGCTTTCGGCGCTGCAAACTATTTAATGAAATATATATCAAAAAAGAGGGTGGGCTATCTGAGTACCTGAAAACTGTCATTGAGAACTCCCATAAGGACAGTGTAAATGAGTGCGATGAAATGAGAGCCGTCATGCAGGCATATTCAAAGAAGCGAGAGATCAGTGCACAGGAGTGTGTTGCTCGTGCATGTGGTCTTCACATGAAGCAGTGTTCACGTGCTGTAATATTCATACCAACTGATGATAATCCTGTGAAAATGAGTCGTCCCCTGTCAGTTCTGGACAACACAACACTGAGTCTTCCAATGTTTGGATGACATCTTTGAATGACAAATACAAAGCCAGACCTGAAACACCAGAGTATGAGGAGATGTGCATGGCAGACTTTGCTGCTACTTGCAGGATTGTCTATGGTCAACAGACAAAGGTAAAGATGTTTTGCCCCTTCTCAATGAGATGGGATTTGTGCAAGGCGCAAAAACGATAAGCCTGCTGTCATCAGATTTCACCGCTGCTCACAAGAAAAACATCCAGAGCAATATTACGGAAGACTGCTTAAACTGTACCTTCCTCATCGTTCAGACCACGAACTGAAAACGCCATCGTTGCCAACCTATCAGGCTTCTATGGTGCTGGCTGTGTACAGCTACCAGGTACTGACCGTCTTGAGTATGTGCAACACATTGTCAAAAGAAACAGAGAAAATATGAGAAAACAGTGAGGAGATCGAGAGCGCTATTGAGGAATATGAGCAGAACAGAGGTGTGACTGACGAATGGTGTAATCTGGCACCTGAATCAGATCTTGTAAGGTTGCCACTTGTTGAACAAGAAAGAGAGCGAGACAATGAAAATGAACAGGAAGATGTGCCCGACTACAGTCGTCAGGCTGATGCTTCAACAGAAGTCAGAGCCATCAGGGAACCCCCTGCTATTGATCCACATTGTTACGTCAGATGTTTCAGAATCTGAATAAGAAGCAAGCCTGCATATTTTATGCAGTTAGAGACTGGTGCATTAAAAGAGTCTGTGCTCTAAATCCAGAGCAGTTTTTCTTTTATATTAATGGTGGTGCTGGAACAGGAAAATCACATCTTATCAAATGCATCTACTCAGAAGCATCTAAGATACTGAGCAAAGTGCCCAGATATGCAGACGACGTTGACATATCAAAACCCACTGTCCTGTTAACTGCTTTCACTGGGACTGCAGCATTTAACATTTCTGGAACAACACTGCATTCTCTTCTCAAGCTCCCTAGAAGCTTAAAACCTCCCATTCAGGGACTTGGCAATCAGCTGGATGAAGTCAGATCAGAACTTTTGAATGCTGAATAATCATCATTGACGAAGTGTCTATGGTGTCAAGACATCTCTTTGCATATGTAGATGCAAGACTCAAACAGATCAAAGGGACTCGAGACCCTTTGGAGGCATGTCAGTCATTGCTGTTGGAGACTTCTATCAGCTACCCCCAGTGCGACAGTCTAAACCTCTCTGTGTGCACGACCCGTCTGAGATCGACCTGTGGCGGGAGCATTTTCAGATGATCACTCTGACTGAGATTATGCGTCAGAAAGATGATGTTGTCTTGCTGAGATGCTGAACAGAATTCGTGTGAAAGGAAAGTTGGATGAGCTTTGCAAAGCAGATAGAAATTTGTTGTCACAGGCCATAACTGAACCAGGCCTTTGTCCAACTGATGCGTTGCACATTTTTGCAACTAATAAAGAAGTGGATGCACACAACTCTGCAACACTGGCTCTGCTCCATACTCATATCATTGACATCCATGCAGATGATTACAGAAAGGATCCTAGAACTGGCAGAATGGCACTTCAGACAGACCATTCAAAGGAGGTAAAAACGAGTTACCAGACACACTGAAAGTTGCAGAAGGAGCTCGTGTCATGCTCACCAGAAACATTGACATACAAAATGGTTTGGTTAATGGAGCTTTTGGAAAATTACTTAGAGTAGTTCACTCTGAAAACGACCAACACATCATCAAGCTTGGACTTAAAATGGATAATGAGACATCTGGAAAGAATAACCGCACACCAGCAGACGACATGGTGTACATTGAGAGAGGAGAATCTAAAGCAGAAAGGAGTGGTACGAAGACAGTTCCCAGTGAAGCTGGCCTTTGCATGTACAATACATAAGGTACAGGGTATGACAACCACATCAGCTGTTGTCTCTCTTAAGAGCATTTTTGAGCCCGGCATGGCCTACGTAGCTGTCAGTAGAGTGACGTCTCTCAGTGGACTGTATCTTCTTGATATGGAGGAGAAAAAAATATTCACCAACCCAGAAATCACTGCAGCGCTTGAGAACATGAGACAAGCCAACCTTGATGACATGATGCCTCTTCTACACGTGAGACAAACACTGAGCAGGTCAGAGGTTTTCACCATTGTTCATCATAATACAGAGGGACTGCCAGCTCACATTAATGACATCAAGAGTCACCATGAATGTGTCTAGCAGATGTTTTGTGCCTAACAGAAACACACCTGCGGGGCTCTTTTGTCGCAGAGAGTCTCCACTTGGAAAATTACAATTTGTTCAAACGCAACAGACACCTGTCCTACACAAACTTTCCCCAGATGGCAAACAGAAGTGGTGGTGGAGTTGCTGTTTATGTGAAAAGTGACATTCAAGTGCATGAAAAACAGTACATCCATAATGTAACTGACCTTGAATTTCTGGCTTTAAAGGTTGAAGCACCAGTCAGTGCTCTGATTGCAGTTGTTACAGACCTCCAGACTACACTCTGAGGCCATTCCTGAAAAACCTGGTAAGCCTATTAGACTCATTAGAGATCATGGACTGTCATCCCATCATAGTGTGTGGTGATTTTAATGAGAATGTTTTATCCAGTAAAAAACCAATCCTGGAGCTGTTTGAGTCTAGGGGATACGCACAGGTCATCACTGCCCCTACCACAGAGAAGAACACACTGCTTGACCTATTTTCATTTCTCAGCCAGAGCGATGTCTCCATTCTGGAGTCATGAAGACCTACCATAGTTACCATGACCCTGTATACTGTGTATTGTCCTGTGATGATTCATGATCTAGATCTTTGATACAGTAAGTAATTTCTATATTTTTGAATGACTTAAGAAAGTAGAGCGATATTTAAAAGTTGACTTAAGAAAAACGCCCTGCATTGCAGTATAATGTTTGAATTTTTACATAAAATACAATTAAATGAATTAAGTAATGATATCAGTAAAATATGACAATTTTATTATTACAGAAAATCTAAAAAATCAGTAATCTATGAATGTCAGAAAATCAAATATACCAGTTTAAAACGAACAGTGTAGCATATCCTCTCTGCAGCCAGGCTTCAAATCCTGCCAGGCTGCCCCAGTCTC